>NC_142484.1:21422575-21725606 GCF_049115385.1 Moschus berezovskii | reverse complement strand
ATTTCTTTCTTAAGGCCAAATAATGTTGCATTGTATAAACATATCACATTTTATTTACTCATTTGATAATAGAACCTGGGTTGCTTCCAACTTTCAACTGTTGTGAATAATGCTGCTATGAACATGGGCGTACAAATATTCCTTTCTGGGGGGTGGGGAGGGAATTATCATTTCCACTTTATTTTTATTGTAGTTGGGATTCCAAATACTGTTTAATTATATGATATGATGCTAACAGTAGATGATAGTTATATTTCTTGGTTAGTTGCTTATTTGTTTGCTTATTCTGTTTGAATGACTATGGTTCAGAGGGTAAAGAATCCACCTGCAATGCAAGAAACACAAGAGGTGCAGGTTTGATCCCTGGGTAGAGAAGATCTCCTGGAGGAGGAAATGGCAACCCACTCCAATACTCTAGCCTGAAAAATTCCATGGACTGAGGAGCCTGGCAGACTCAAGTCCATGGGTTACAAATAGTGGGACAAAACTGAGTGACTAAGCACAGCACTCTTGCCAAACTAAAAATGTGGCAGCCCTCTAGAAGTCAAATGCTGTGAACCACAGAGTTTGGCAATATAGACAAAAGTCTTTTCTGCCCTTCCTATCTAAGGACTCAGAGCCTTATACAGGTCAGAAATCTCCTGGGAGCCCAAGATATATTTTCCATGAATCTTCCCCTCTGAACTCATCTTTAATTACCAGAATGCAATGATGTTTCTGTGTCTGTTCCGATAGTGTTTCCAGTGACAAGAGTTTATATCATTAAACAGCTTGACCAACCTAGATCCATTTTTATTTATTATACCTTTCCAGCACTCTTCCTATTCTAGGATAATTGTGGCATGTGTTCTTGGTGACTTAGCTGTTGCTGTTCAGTCACTCAATCATGTCTGACTCTTTGCAACCACATGGACTGCAGAATGCCAGGCTTCCCTGTCCTTCACTATCTCCTGGAGTTTGCTCAAAATCATGTCCATTGAGTTGATGATGACATCCAATCATCTCATCACTATCAAAGACAATTGTAGTGTTTAAGGACCCCCTCAGCTTTTCTGTTCTAGGCTTGCCAGAAATACCAGGGTTTTACCACTGAACTCCCTTCTCTAATGAAATCCATTTGTAAAGCATCCAAGGATCTCTAGCAAAGTTTACACATAAGTGATGTATCAATACAGTTGATTCAGAGTTGGATTTGTTCAGTAGTGTGTTTTAATTCTCTCGTTCCAAACCTGTTCCAAGGTTTGCTAAGTCAACTGAAGCGACTTAGCAGCAGCAGCAGCAGCAGCAGAGATATAACCAAGAAGATACACAAGGTGCTTTCCTTCACAGGGAAGACAGATAATCAGATGATTAGAAAAGCATGTGAAAATTGCTCTCATTACTTCATGTCAGGCCCAACTGCTACACTCCGGGAAATACAATAAATAGAACCTAAACTTTGCAAGGTGGGTTAGACAGGTTTCCAGTCAACTGACACATTAAAAAAAACAAACAAACAGAAAACAGTATGGGTTATAAATAGGTAATAAAAGCATGCTAGGAAAAGGAAAACAAATATAGACTATAACGAGGGAGGAAGCCTCATTGTTCAGTGAGCAAAATGAGTTTTCATGGAAAGGTAGAAAAAGGAAAACAAGAGAAACCCTCTATGTACTCTATAAGTTATTATGTGATTCTCTTCCCACTTTTGAAAATCCAAGTTGAATAAATAAACATATGTCTTTCCTAACATATTCCCTTGTATTGAACTGAAATTCTTCCTGCAAATAAATAGCTTAAATTTTTCTTATAATTAAATACATAGAGTGAGATTGAATATTTAAGAAGGAAATAAATTTCAGTAGAGTGGAATATGTGCCAGGAGAGGGTAAGCATATAACTGAAGGTTGTCTACCCATCTTTCTGTCCAGGAAAGACCTCCTGGAGTTCTGGATAACCTAATACTTAAAGGATAGGCAGGCTGAGTGAGACAAAGGACTCTTTCTTTGTCCACGAAGGTGTTCCAGACTAAGAGAAGAGCTTATAGAAAAGTAATGCAAAGGAACAAGAGTTTATTTAATTTGGGAAAGTTCAGTGTAACTTATTCAGGGTACTGGGAAGAAACAGGGAGGAATGAGTTGTAGTGACAGAAGATCAGGCTGGAGAGGTGCTTGGCCTACTGTGGAAATTTGGTTTTACCTCGAAAGAAATTCCAGTGAACAGAGTAAACCAAGGTAAATGTGATCTTATCTGAAGTATGGAAAGAGCATACTGGTTGTACTGTGGAGAATGGATTTTAAGGGGAAAGACCAGAAAGGGAGAAGCCATTTGGAAGGCTGGTGTCTGGATAAGAAAGGATGAGAAATGTTCATAAGAACAAGAATTGGTAGCAATTGATAAATTGGGTGTGGAGAAAAAGTAAAGAGAGAGGGAATCAAGGAAGATACCAATTTGGGATTTGAGCAATTAAGTAGATGGTGCCATTCACAATGACAGAGACCAAAAGAAGAGAAGAGAGTTTGGTAGGCTTGGTGATATTTCTGTGATTAAGCTGATTCTTACAAGTTAAGTTCAGATGCCTATAGAACATTCAAACAGAGGTATTAGTCAGTTAAACATAGGTTTGAAGTTCAAATGTGAGTCTTACCTTTGTTTTCTGTGTAGAAATTTTCCATAATCAGAACATTCTTATCTACTACGAACTAGTCAACTTACTTTAAAAAGATGTGAATATTCTTTCTGATTTTTAAGAGCAAAGCACTGGGAGGGAAGATAGAAATAGAGAAAGAAGAGAAAGGAGGAAGGAATAAATTTCACAACTGTGAGACCCTCTTTTCTTTGCTACAAATATTAAGTTGCATCAGTTTCTTCCCAATAACACTATAAAGTAACAGGATACCCATATTTTGCAGAGTGTTCAACCCAAACCTTCTAAATCAAAGTCTTTCTATTACACTGCCTTTCTATTTTACCTCACTTCTTCCTATGTGAAAGAACTCTATATAGAAAAAATTTATTTTGAAAGAAAGGTGTATTCTATTATCATAATTAATACTGTTTCAGTTCAGAAAGATATTTTTCTACCCAAGGTTTTTTTCAGGGCAACCTTAACCTCCTTGTTTCTGAAGCTATAGATCAGAGGATTAAGCATGGGCACCAAAATGGTATAGAATACGGTGGACACTTTCTTCTGGTTCATCGACAAAACAGAAGAAGGATGAAGATACATGAATGCCCCTGACCCAAAGAAAACAGAAACAACAATTATATGTGAGCTACAAGTACTGAAGGCTTTGGACCTTCCTTCCATGGAACTGATGCGGAGGATACTGGAGAGGATAAAAACATATGAGATAATGACGGTGAGTCCAGGCACAAAAACATCAAAGCCAACGATGATGAGAACCACCAGTTCATTGATGTGAGTGCTGGTGCAGGAGAGCTCCAGGACGGGGAGGATGTCACACATGTAGTGGTTGATGGTGTTGGCATCACAGAAGGTCAACCTCAACATGCATCCTGTGTGGGCCCAGGCAGCAATAAAGGCCCCCAAGTATACAATCACAGCCATTAGAGAGCAGACCTGAGGGGACATGATGACCTTGTACAGCAGGGGCTTACAGATGGCCACATAGCGATCATAGGCCATCACTGTCAGTACATAGCACTCTGCATTGACAAAGAAACAGTAGAAAAACAGCTGAGTCATGCATCCTGCATAGGAGATGGTGTTCCTCTTTGACACAAAGTTTACTAACAGTTTGGGGGTGATGACAGAAGAGTAACAGAGATCAATACAGGATAAATTAAAGAGGAAGTAGTACATTGGAGTGTGGAGGTGAGAAGTCAGTCTAATTAGAGTGACTAAGCCCAGGTTTCCTGCCACGGTGATGCTGTAAATTCCCAAGAAGAGGAAGAACAGGGGCACCTGGATCTCCAGATGTTTAGTTAAACCCACAAGGATAAACTCAGTGATCAATGAGCTGTTTCCAATATCCATTCTCTTCCAGTGGGATCTGAAAGATAGGAGAATAGAGTCATATTTGAGGCAGAACTCAGATTCCCCATGCAATCCCATGCCCAGTCCATTCAGGAGCCAAGAAGCCCAAAGACTCTGCTGAGGCTTAACTATCTTACAGAAATAAATTGTAAATAAGTGGATCTGGCTCTGCTCATACCGAGAAAGACAAGTGCATGGGGGGCATCAGCATAGTAATACTGAGAGAATGTAAGAGTGCAGGAGAATGTCAGAAGAGCATGCATTTCTCACCTTTTCTCCCCTCAATTTGTCACTAACAGTTTTTATTCCTTCACCTGCTTAAGTTTGTATTTGTTCATATTTACTCACCACACTTCATCTACCCTGTGCTAGCTACCAATCCAGACTGGACTCACAAGTCCATAGCAGAGTTGGGGAAACAGAGACTCAGAGAGAACCTTTGGCTTCTCAAGTACACACAACAAGGAAGTCATCATGCTCGGCCTAGAACCTGGGTCTCCTGCATAAGAAATTCCCTAAAGAGTACAAGGCTTAGAAACACTGCAAACCCACTGATCTCAGCACTATCTTTAATTTCTAATTTCCTCCCCCATAGACCCATCAGTCATCTCTATCTCAGGGCTAGAAACTTGGGGAAGCAGAAAAATCTGTTACTTTCCAATGGCTATGGGTTGTGAAAGACAGAAAAACAAAAGATTCAATGCTCACTCTTCTTTGCCTACAGGCATCAGAACTGTCTTTGTGATTTCCCCTCCACCATGGCTCTCCAAAGAGGAAGAGATGTACTGCTGCAAGAGGCAACAGAACTGAACTCACCCTATCTCCTCCATCCCTGTGGAGGGGCTCAGAGCATTTATAAGTCTCATCATTTCTTTTGCTCTGAGAGTCAGTCAGATGAAGATCATGATTTTTAATTAAGGTTTTGCCCAGAGGTGATCATTAAACCACAAAAAGAAATCCAAACAGCACTCTTGGTTTTCAACATAATAATATGTACATAATAATATGTATTTTATTCTGAGTTTCAAGGTCTCAGGAATTTGATAAAGAGATTTTCTCAGGAGCCTCTGCATCGTGCAAATCCTTGAGGAAATACAGACTTAGGAAATTGTTTACACAGCATGAAATAAGTTAACCCTGGTGTCTTTGGAAGCTCAATATTTTACTCAAAATTTCGCATTAGGGATTTTCTCTTCCCTTGTCTCTCTTCTAGTGTTTCTTTGACTTTTGGGTATTACTGCTAACATATAGCTAATGATATTTTTAAACCTATAGAAATATGACATGCACATCTTCCCACACATACATGTTTTTAACATTATGGCATAAGTCACCATATGATGCATACTTTATATTTTTAAAGCATATCATTTCCTTTTCCTTAGCATGCTTCTTCCTATATGATCTCCCGTCCATCAGTTCAGTTCAGTACAGTTCAGTCGCTCAGTCGGGTCCGACTCTCTGCGACCCCATGAATCACAGCACGCCAGGCCTCCCTGTCCACCACCAACTCCTGGAGTTCACTCAAACTCATGTCCACAGAGTCAGTGATGCCATCCAGCCATCTCATTCTCCGTCGTCCCCTTCTCCTCCCGCCCCCAACCTTTCCCAGCATCAGAGTCTTTTCCAGTGAGTCAACTCGTCGCATGAGGTGGCCAAAGTATTGCAGTTTCAGCTTTAGCATCAATCCCTCCAATGAACATCCAGGACTGATCTCCCTTAGAATGGACTGGTTGGATCTCCTTGCAGTATAAGGGACTCTCAAGAGTCTTCTCCAACACCACAGTTCAAAAGCATCGATTCCTCGGCGATCAGCCTTCTTCACAGTCCAACTCTCACATCCATACATGACCACGGGAAAAACCATTGCCTTGAATAGACGGACCTTGGTTGGCAAAGTAATGTCTCTGCTTTTTAATATACTATCAAGGTTGGTCATAACTTTCCTTCCAAGGAGCAAGCGTCTTTTAATTTCATGGCTGCAATCAGCATCTGCAGTGATTTTGGAGCCCAAAAAAATAAAGTTTGACACGGTTTCCACTGTTTTTCCATCTATTTCCCATGAAGTGATGGGACCAGATGACATGATCTTTGTTTTCTGAATGTTGAGCTTCAAGCCAACCTTTTCACTCTCCTCTTTCACGTTCATCAAGAGGCTTTTGAGTTCCTCTTCACTTTCTGCCATAAGGGTGATGTCATCTGCATATCTGAGGTTATTGATATTTCTCCCAGCAATCTTGATTCCAGCTTGTGCTTCTTCCAGCCCAGCGTTCCTCATGATGTACTCTGCATATAAGTTAAATAAGCAAGGTGACAATATACAACCTTGACGTACACCTTTTCCTATTTGGAACCAGTCTGTTGTTCCACGTACAGTTCTAACTGTTGCTTCCTGACCTGCATACAGGTTTCTCAAGAGGCAGGTCAGGTGGTCTGGGACTCCCATCTCTTTCAGAATTTTCCACAGTTTATTGTGATCGACACAGTCAAAGGCTTTGGCATAGTCAATGAAGCAGAAATAGATGTTTTTCTGAAACTCTCTTGCTTTCTCCATGATCCAGCGGATGTTGGCAATTTGATCTCTGGTGCCTCTGCCTTTTCTAAAACCTGCTTGAACATCTGGGAGTTCACGGTTTACATACTGCTGAAGCCTGGCTTGGAGAATTTTGAGCATGACCTTACTAGCGTGTGAGATGAGTGCAATTGTGCGGTAGTTTGAGCATTCTTTGGCATTGCCTTTCTTTGGGATTGGAATGAAGACTGACCTCTTCCAGTCCTGTGGCCACTGCTGACTTTTCCAAATCTGCTGGCATATTGAGTGCAGCACTTTCACAGCATCATCTTTCAAGACTTGAAATAGCTCAACTGGAATTCCATTACCTCCACTAGCTTTGTTCGTAGTGATGCTTTCTAAGGCCCACTTGACTTCACATTCCAAGATGTCTGGCTCTAGGTCAGTGATCATGTTATCGTGACTATCTTGGTTGTGAAGATCTCTTTTGTACAGTTCTTCTGTGTATTCTTGCCACCTCTTCTTAATATCTTCTGCTTCTGTTAGGTCCATACCATTTCTGTCCTTTATCGAGCCTATCTTTGCATGAAATGTTCCCTTGGAATCTCTAATTTTCTTGAAGAGGTCTCTTGTTTTTCCTATTCTGTTGTTTTTCTCTATTTCTTTGCATTGATCACTGAGGAAGTCTTTCTTATCTCTCCTTGCTCTTCTTTGGAACTCTGCATTCAGATGCTTATATCTTTCCTTTTCTCCTTTGCTTTTCGCCTCTCTTCTTTTCACAGCTATTTGTAAGGCCTCCTCAGACAGCCATTTTGCTTTTTTGCATTTCTTTTCCATGGGGATGGTCTTGGTCCCTGTCTCCTGTACAATGTCACGAACCTCCGTCCAGAGTTCATCAGGCACTCTATCAATCAGATCTAGTCCCTTAAATCTATTTCTCACTTCCACTGTATAATCATAAGGGATTTTATTGAGGTCATATCTGAATGGTCTAGTGGTTCTCCCTACTTTCTTCAATTTAAGTCTTAATTTCACAATAAGGAGTTCATGATCTGAGCCACAGTCAGCTCCTGGTCTTGTTTTCACTAACTGTATACAGCTTCTCCAGGCAATGGCAAGCCACTCCAGTACTCTCGCCTAGAAAATCCCACGGATGGAGGAGCCTGGTAGGCTGCAGTCCGTGGGGTCGCTAAGGGTCGGACACGACTGAGCGACTTCACTTTCACTTTTCACTTTCACGCATTGGAGAAGGAAATGGCAATCCACTCCAATGTTCTTGCCTGGAGAATCCCAGGGACGGGGGAGCCTGGTGGGCTGCCGTCTATGGGGTCACACAGAGTCGGACACGACTGAAGTGACTTAGCAGCAGCAGCAGCATACAGCTTCTCCATCTTTGGTTGCAAAGAATATAATCAATCTGATTTCGGTGTTGACCATCTGGTGATGTCCATGTGTAGAGTCTTCTCTTATGTTGTGTCCCGTCCATCACTCACCCTCAATTATCCATGTTTATAACAACACCTTTCTGTATCTTCCTACTCACTATGTAAAAAATAATTACAAATATAAAGACAATTGATTACAAATTTCACATTTCTGACCCTTTGCTTTTTCCAACAGAATTATACTAAAATGTCTCTAAAAGTCTATGTCGTGGATATATTCTAATACATCAAACCACTCCCTATTGATAGAGATCCATAATTTCTATCCAACAGCAATGCTAAAATATTCGACATTGTACATACACTTGATATTCCAGTACTTTTATTTTAATGGGATAAATTTCCAGAATGTCTCCCATGGACCCCCTTCTCAAGTTCGATTCATCAGCTAAAGTGGCTCACAGAACACAAGAAAAGTTTACTTATAGTTACAAGCTTATTATAAAATGATCTGATATAGGATACAGATGAATGAATAGGGCAAGGTCTGCAGAAAGACTGGAGCTTCCATGCCCTTCTCAGGTATACAGCTCTCCAAGCATCTCCACACTTTCACCAACCCAGAAGCTCTTGGAATCCCATCAATTTGACGTTTAATGGAGGCTTCAAGGCACAGGAATGATTGATTAAATCATTGGCCATTAGTGATTGAACCAAATCTTCAGCCCCTCTCCCCTCCATGGAATTCTAGAAGTTCTAGGAAGAGACTGGAAGCTTCAACCCCCTAAAAACAAGGTTGGTTCTTCTGGCAACCAGACAGCATCCTTAGATGAGGCCCCAAAGTCACCTCATTAACATTACCAAGTACACCTTTATCTTTGTCATCCCTTGAATTCCAAGGGTTTCAGGAGCTCTGTGCCACAAATGGGGTAGAAGACCGAATATATTCAATACATTTTATATTGTTATTATTCACATGACAATAATAGATATTAGTCTAATGTTTGTCACCATCATTAAACTATATATTTCTCTGATCTACTATTAGTCTCCTGATTTGCTTAAGGTATCTCTTTCCAAACAAAAGTTTTTAAACATCATACAATAAAATATGACTATTTTTAATACATTCATAATTACACTATATATCACAGAACTGATACAATCACCTAAATTTGAGAAAAATGTTATTTCTTACTTTTATTATTACAAATTAAGTCCTCCTGACTAATTCCTTGATTCATCCAAGGCCTCATACAATCTAGTCCCAACACAGCAACCAAGACCATCTTTTTAAAGCATGTCACTGTGTTATAAATTCCTGTATTCAGTTTCACTCAAAGTACCAAGTTTTACAATGGCCTGCAGAAACCAATATGTTACATCTCAGTGCTTATCATCATCTCTTTCCCTCACTCTTGTCAATAAATAAAATCACTATGCTTTTTTCAAACATGCCAAAAGTATAACCTTAGATCCAGCAATCCCACTCCTGGGAATATATCTAGTCCAAACTACAATTTGAAAATATACATGTACTCCTATATTCAAAGCAGCAATATTCATAATAGCCATGATATGAAAGCATATAAATGTTCATTGACAGATGATTAGATAAAGATGTGGTACATATATTGATTGTAATTTCGGTAAAATCTTTGGCAATGCCAAAGAATGCTCAAACTCCTTCTCAATTGCACTCATCTCACACACTAGTAAAGTAATACTCAAAAATCTTCAAGCCAGGCTTCAGCAATACATGAACCATGAACTTCCAATGTTCAAGCTGGTTTTAGAAAAGGCAGAGGCACCAGAGATCAAATTGCCAACATCCGCTGGATCATGGAATAAACAAGAGAGTTCCAGAAAAGCATCTATTTCTGCTTTATTGACTATGCCAAAGCCTTTGACTGTGTGGCTCACAATAAACTGTGGAAAATTCTGAAAGAGATGGGAATACCAGACCACCTGACCTGCCTCTTGAGAAACCTGTATGCAGGTCAGGAAGCAAGAGTTAGAACTGGACATGGAACAACAGACGAGTTCCAAATATTAAAAAGAGTACATCAAGGTTGTATATTGTCACCCTGCTTATTTAACTTATATGCAGAGAACATCATGCAAAATGCTGGGCTGGAAGAAGCACAAGCTGGAATCAAGATTGCCGGGAGAAATATCAATAACCTCAGATATCCAGATGACACTGCCCTTATGGCAGAAAGTGAAGAACTAAAGAGCCTCTTGATGAAAGTGAAAGAGAAAAGTGAAAAAGTTGGCTTGAAGCTCAACATTCAGAAAACGAAGATCATGTCATCTGGTCCCATCACTTCGTGGGAAATAGATGGGGAAACAGTGGAAACAGTGACAGACTTTATTTTGGGGGCTCCAAAATCACTGCAGGTGGTGATTGCAGCCATGAAATAAAAAGATGCTTATTCCTTGGAAGGAAAGTTATGACCAGCCTAGACAGTATATTACAAAGCAGAGACATTACTTTGCCAACAAAGGCCCGTCTAGTCAAGGCTATGGTTTTCCCAGTAGTCATGCATGGATGTGAGAGTTGGACTATAAAGAGGGCTGAGCGCAGAAGAATTGATGCTTTTGTACTGTGGTATTGGAGAAGACTCTTGAGAGTTCCCTGGACAGCTAGTAGATCCAACCAGTTCATCCTAAAGGAGATCAATCCTGGGTGTTCATTGGAAGGACTGATATTGAAGCTGAAACTCCAATACTTTGGCCACCTGATGCAAAGAGCTGCCTGATTTGAAAAGATCCTGATGCTGGGAAAGATTGAAGGCAGGAGGAGAAGGGGATGATAGAGGATGAGATGGTTGGATGGCATCACCAACTCAATGGACATGAGTTTGGGTAGTCTCTGGGAGTTGGTGTTAAACAGGGAGGCCTGATGTGCTGCAGCTCATGGGGTCACAAAAAGTCGGACACGACTGAGTGAGTGAACTGAACTGAATCTCCTCTGAAGGGTTACATATTATGAATTCAGCAACACCGATATACTTGCTTTTTTGTATTTTTAGATGTTCAACATTGACTTACAGTTTTTAACTCCTTGCTATATCCTTGATGTATCATTTTCAATGGCACTCATACTGTATCCCTTGATCTCAATATCAACATATATTATTTTCACATACCAAGGCCTATATTTAAAAAATAGTTGACCCAGTTGAATTTTTTCATTTACATCTTACCACTTTTTACAAACTTCTCCTTACTGAGAAAAATGTGTATCTAAAGAAGTAAATAATAATTACACTACTTGGGAACCCTTGTAGGCATACAGAAGATCAGTCACTCTGTGTTGTATTTTACCATTATTTGATGTACCAAAAATATGTTAAATTTGGTCACAAAATTTCCATTTGAGAAGCCTCAAAATGCCATTTGCTTCATTGCAAACATAAACTTTGTTTTGTTTCATTGAAAACATAAAATTTCTGTCAAATTAGATTTCATTTTATCAGAATATTGTGGATAAAATAATATAGAAGCTTAAATAACACTTCTAAAGTTTACATTTGGCAATGGATGAAGGAATCAACTTAATTAAGATTTCTTATTAGCAACTGAAGCTCTGTGTGTCTGTTTGGACCTAACTAAAAGGAGGGGAATAGAGTTAGGATGCTTACATGTATAATGTGGAACATATTGTTGCAAAACTTGAAAACTGCACCATTTGAAAAATTTCAGATAAAGAAATAAAGAGACCTGGAAGTAAGACTCTTACAGAAATACGTCCATTTAGGAAATGGGCATAGAGAGGGAATGAAGCAGTGCCCTAGATTTCCCTTCAGAGGTGAAGATAATGAAGAGATGGGAATTCACTTTGGATCTACCTGAGGGAGGCACAGTCCACAGAGTAAAGCAAAAATGATTAAAAGAGTAGTTTCATAAGAATTAAAGGCAGATCACACACAGGGATCTATAATTTCCTTATTCCATTTATATATATAATCTACACCTCAGGGAAAAGATTTAGAAAGCTTCTACCCAGTTTTTAACAAACAGCATTACATCATTATACTCACATTAATTCTTTCTGTGTCTAATTACTAGCAAGTGTGATAATTAAAGGCTTTGACTTTTTCTACTGCTTGAAAGGACAATATTATCAGAAATTACACTAGATCATAAACATTTCCTAAGCATACGTCTAGGTTGTCTCCTCTTAGAATCAAGGAAATCAAGCCTGAAGAACCTGAAATTACATTTCCAATACCATCAGAGTGACAATAATAAGGGAACCAGCTCTGTGGTTTTCTGAACTAAGAAGGGTGAGTTTCTGAATTCAACTTACATATCTAATTCAATTTACAATACTTATTCCTTGTTTTGAGATGAAAGTTGGGGAGCCTAATATATGCCTAGTCTTTCTCCTTTTGTGTAGTTCTGAGACTCAGGTGATCCCAGGGGATCTGTTGGAGAGGGATCAGAGAATGTCCCAAAACATGAGTGGGCTCAAAACAAGTCAGTCAGGAAGTTTCCTTTAAGAGGATAAAGCTCTCACTCTTTTAACTTTATGGCTTTTAATTTGTGACAAGGGAAGTTACTTAATTCTCATAGACTATTTTCTTGGATTAGAAAGAGAATTCTTGGTTCTGACCACATGAAGTCTAATGTGTATTAGAAGTCAGCACCTAGTTGCTAGGATCACTGCTTGAAGTTCTACTGATGAGGGAAGAGCTCAAGTGAATGAGGAAAGGTTGAGAGGAGAGTAGAATGATAGTGTCCTAATCCACCCCTCTTCTCTCTCGGTTTTTTCAGCTGGTATGTTTGCACATGGTAGCACTGGCCTTTCCTCTGTAAGCTGTTTGTTATATCTTTTGCTATATTTAGCTTATAAAAGCTGAATACACCTCCCTCCCCATCCCATCCCTCTGGTTCCTCCCAGTGCACCAGCCCCATGCATCCTGTATCATGCATTGAACCTGGACTGGCGATTCATTTCACATATGATAATATACATGTTTCAATGCCATTCTCCCAAATCATCCCCATATAATCAAAAATAAAGAAAATGATTAACACACACACACACACACACAAAGCTGAATACACATCACTATTTCATGATAAAGGTAAAGGCAGATACTATGGGACTAGATTGGGATAGTGTCAGGCATCCACAGTGTTTGTACTCTTTAGTGCTGAACTTTTCTGGTGGTGGCTCAGTGGTAAGAATCCATCTTCTAATGCAGGAGATGCAGGTTCAATCCCTGGATCAGGAAGATCCCCCAGAGAAGGAAGTGGCAACCCACTCTAGTATTCTTGCCTGGGAAATCCCATGGACATGGAACCAGTCCATGGAGTCACAAAAGGGTCAGACATGACTTAGAAACTCAACAACAAAAATACTCTTTGTAGGATAAGACATTGTGGGAAGAGCTGAGTTGTTCTCTAATTGAACACTTTCCTCCTGTATCCACAGATTCCCTTAGAGAAGAATGGCTGCTGGAAATGGCTTTTTTGTGAACGAATTCATTCTGTTGTGTTAACAGACTGACATGATCTCCAACTCCCTCTGTTCTTAGGAAAGAACATGGTCACCGTGCTGGGAAATTTGGGACTGATAATGCTAATTGCACTGAATTCACACCTACACACCCCCATGGACTTTTTCCTCTTTAACTTGTCCTTCATAGACCTCTGTTATTCTTATATATTTACACCCAAAATGCTGATTAACTTGATATCAAAGAAGAATATTATTTCTTATACGGGATACAAGACTCAGCTCTACTTTTTCCATTTTTTCATCATTACTGAGTGCTGTCTGCTGACATCAATGGCCTATGTTGTATAGCCATCTGTAAACCACTCTTGTATAATGTTGGCATGTCCCCTAAAGTGTGTTCCACCCTTATGCTTGTTTCCTACTTAATGGCATTTTCTGGTGTCACGGTTCACACTGGATGCATGCTGAGACTGACCTTCTGTGATGCAAACAGCATCAACCATTATTTCTGTGATGTCTTTCCTCTGCTCAAGCTCTCCTGCACAGGCAGCCACATCAATAAGCTGGTAGTTTTCGTGGTGGTGGGCATCAACCTCATTGTGCCCAGTCTCACCATCTTTGTCTCTTCGGATCTCATCCTCACCAACATCTTCCACATCAGCTCCGTGGAGGGCAGGTCCAAAACCTGCAATACCTGCTATCTGTTTCTCTCTTCCTTGGATCATGTGCATTTATGTATCTCAAACCTTCATCTGCTGGGTCTGTGGATGAAAGAAGTCTCTTCTGTCTTTTACTCCAATGTTGCTACGATGAACCCTCTATCTACAGCTTGAGAAATAAAGATGTGAAAGTTGCTCTGAGAAAAATCTCTGAGTAGGAGAGAATTTTGAATTGATAGAATATCTCTCTGTGCACTTGGTCACAGGACAGAAAGGTTCTGTGTTTAATCATAATAATTTTGTTGACAACCTTCTTGTTTCTTTTTAACCAGGTAGAAGGAAATCTGAGTCATCTCTCAATTTATTTCCACTCTGTGTAGAGCCAGGCTTCTCTCTTACCTAACCATTTGCTGTATTTCTCACCATCTCCCATTTATTAATGCTAATTAGAAAAAAAAATTACCTCTTTTTTTTTTTCCTCAGTTTGAACATATTTCCCCTCTGGAAATAGGAAACTTCTCTATAGTTGATGAAACAGGGGACATTAGGGTGTCATAGTGTCATTGGGGATGTCTTATCTGCCACTTGCCATTGGAAGTATGAAGCAGACAATTTTTTCTCCTCCTGTCTTTTCAATCTTCCTTGAGCAAGAATGTATTTCCTTAAATGCCTGAGATGGAAGGTTCTATAATGACTGCTAAGTATAAACCACTTTACTTCTCTAAGCATTACACATTATATTTTCTTGGAAAAAATTTTTCTTAGATTGCACATCCAGTCCTGCACATAACATACTGTTAAAATATATTACCTGGATGTGAGAGCTAAGTTCAGAGTAGGACTTTGCTTCTACTTTATGTAACTGTTTTTGTTTCAGTAAATATGGAAAGGAGAAAATACTCTAATTTGAAAGTTGACTTTCAAACTTTGTCTTTGAGTGGTATATGACTTTTTCTCAAGTTGAGTATCAGAAAAGTTTTTTGGATATATCTCCTTAGCCTAAGGAATAGAAGTAAAATTAAGCAAAAGGGACTGCATCAAATTGAAAAGACATTGTACAGCACAAGAAACTTGGCAAAATAAAAACTCAGTCTACTGAATGGGAGAAGATATTTGAAAACATTATATCTGAAAACAGGTTAATATACAAAATACAAAAATAACATGTATTACTCAGCATCTAGAAAACAAAGAACCCAATTAAAAAATGGGCTGAGGCATATTTTTTCAAAGACATATTTATGACTACCAGACCCATGAAATGATGTTCTTCACTTATCTTCAGAGAAATGCAAATCAAATCCAAGGAGATACCTCATTACTGTAAGAATGGCAAACAAAAAGGCAATAAGCAACAATTGTTGGTAAAGATGTACAGAAAAGGGAACCCTCATGCACTGTTGGTGGCATGTAAAAACAATGGAAAACAGTATGAAGGTTCCTCAAAAATTAAAAATAGAACTACTATACAGTCCAGACACTCCACTCCTGAGTATTTACCTAAAAGAAACAAAATCACTAATTCAAAAATATATATACACCATGAAGTTCATTGAAGCATTACTGGCCAAGATATGTGTGCGTCAAGGCTCAGTGATATAATGGATGATTGGATATAGGAGGGGTGGTATATATTTATGCAATGGAATACTTCTCATACATAAAAAGGAATGAAATCTTGCTATTTGAGACAACATTAATGAACTTAGAGAATGTTAAGTGAAATAAGTCAGATAGAAAAAGACAAATACTGTATGATTTCACTTATATTTGGAATCTACAAAACAGAAAAAATAAACAACATAGGCAAGCAGAAACTGTTACAGAGAATAAACACATTGCTGCCAGAGGGAAGGAAGAGGGGGCAGGAGAGAAGTTGGCGAGAGACTTTAAGAGATATAATCTTCCAGTTACAAAATAAACAAGTGAAAATAAGCAACTAGGAGAAGGCAATGGCAAGCCACTCCAGTACTATTGCCTAGAAAATCCCATGGATGGAGGAGCCTGGTAGGCTGCAGTCCGTGGGGTCGCTAAGGGTCGGACACGACTGAGCGACTTCACTTTCACTTTTCACTTTCACACATTGGAGAAGGAAATGGCAACCCACTCCAGTGTTCTTGCCTGGAGAATCCCAGGGACGGGGGAAGCCTGGTGGGCTTCCGTCTATGGGGTCGCACAGAGTTGGACACGACTGAAGTGACTTAGCAGCAGCAGCAGCAGCAGCAGGAGATATTTTATAGCACAGAAAATTATAGCCATTATCTTGTAATAAATCTTTATGGAGTATAATCTGTAAAAACACTGAATCACTACGCTGTATACCTAAAAATAATATTGTGAATCAGCTATACTTCAATAAAAATGTATTTTAAAAATAAATTCCAGCATGAAAATATGTTTGTAGTTCAAAAATGATAAGAAAAAGGTCTTAGACAAACCACAAAGAGTTAATACAATATTCTGAAAGGCCAGACATAAGATTTCAGGTACAGGAATCAAGGGAGGTAATTCCAACTTACATGAGAAAATTTAGAATGAAAGACCTATATAGCTGTCTAAAGTTATCTAATAATTTATTTCCAAAATATTTTGTGTACAATATGTACATGACTCTGTGTACTCTAAAATATGTCTATCAAGTATGTCATTAAGGAAACTACTAAGAACTCACAAAATTATAATATATGTTATCTCAGTTTTCAACTATATATATGTCTATTTACACAAATATTTCTCTAAGTAAAAAGACAGTCAGCAAAAGTCAATGGCAGCACCAAGTTCACTCACCCTCATATGACTAAATAAGCTCTTCTAAAACTTACCTATCTCATCATTCAGCTAGATTTTCGAGGACAAATACACATGGGAAAAATATAGCTATAAGCACTGACTAGACTATGAAGGAAATGTTTTATGACCTTGGTAGACATTAAATTGAAGTTTTCATTATTTACCAAAACATACATGAATGTTCTGGAGAAGGAAATGCAACCCACTCCAGTACTCTTGCCTGGAAAATCCCATGGACGGAGGAGCCTCATAGGCTACAGCCCACGAGATCGCAAAAAGTCAGACACGACTGAGCGACTTCACTTTCACTTTTCACTTTTATGCATTGGAGAAGGAAATGGCAACCCACTCCAGTATTCTTGCCTGGAGAATCCCAGGGACAGGAGCCTGGTGGGCTGCCCTCTATGGCGTCGCATAGAGTCAGATACGATTGAACCGACTTAGCAGCAGCAGCAGCAGCAGCAAATGAATGTTCAGTGAACTTTTCAGTATGGCTATTATGTTTGATGAATAAATAAGAAAAACAGGTATTTTCAATATTATCATGTTAATGTAAATTATCTAAAAACTCAAAATACTCATATTTAAAGCAGAACTTAATACCTGATACAAAGTGACGACTCATAGAAAAGATCTGACTCATTAGAAAACACCCTGATGCTGGGAAAGATTGGAGGCAGGAGGAGAGGGATGACAGATGACAATAGTTGGATGGCATCACGAACTCAATGGACATGAGCTTGAGCAAGCTCCAGGAGATGGTGAAGGACAGGGAAACCTTGGGTGTAACAGTCAATGGGGTCGCAAAGAGTCAGAAACAACTGAGTAACTGAACAAAAACAAACCAGAATTATGATGATTTTTATCTATTAGATAATATTTCCATACAAAATCTCATCATAATCTTCATGGAAATGTGTGCTTGTATGTGGAATGTAATTTTTTTCTATCTGGTTTTAGTAATGAAATATCAATTACCAATCAAGAATTCACTTTTTTCTATTTTTATTAAAGTATATTTGATATACAATATTATATGAGCTACAGGTATACACTGTAGAGATTCACAATTCTTAGAGGTTATATCCATTTATAGTTATTATAAAATCTTGGCTATATGTCCTGTGTTGTACATTCTATTGTTATAATTTAGTTTATACATAATATTTTGTATGTTTTCATCACCTATCCCTATACCACCTGTCTCCACTTCCCTCTCCCCACAGGTAACCATAAATTTGTTCTCTGTATCAGTGAATCTATCTCTTCTGTTCTATTCACTAATTTGTTACAGTTTTCAGATTCCACATATAAGTGATATCATATTTGTCTTTTTCTGCCTGACTTATTCCACTTACCATAATACCTTCCAAGTCCATTGATGTTGCTGTAAATGGGAAATTTTCGTTCTTTTGATGGATGAGTAATATTCCATTTTATCTATTTACCACATCTTTTCCCTTCATTTGTTGATGGAGATTTAGGATACTCCCATATCTTGGCAATTGTAAATAATGCTGTGCTGAATATTGGGGTACAAATATCTTTTTGAATTAGGGTTTTTATATTTTTCAGATATATACCCAGGAGTGGAATTATTGGGACATATGGTATTTCTATTTCTAGCTTTTAGAAATACCTCCACACTGGAAAATTTTTTCATGTTCATTCAGAAACAGTTCTCCAGAAGTTCCCTCTTTTTCTTCACAGTTTTTTCTTTCCTTCTATTTTTTCACAAGATGAACACTGGGTTCAAAACTGGTCTCTGCATTTTTAGCTGTTTGATTCTGAGCAAGTCACAGAAGTATTTCCTCAGCAGAAAATCAGGTAAGGAGACTTATCTTTTAAGACCATTTATAAAATTCTAGAACATATTATTTTCTAGAGATTTAATTTTTCCTCTAATAAAGGGAAGGAGTCAAGTTTATGAACTAAAGAATAAATATCAACAGGACAATGTTTCTGTTAAATATTTTTGTTTTGTTGGAAAAGTGGAAAACACGTCTTTCTTTGAAAAAAAGGAGGTGCTCTTACATAATTAGACAATGAATCTTGACCTTACATTTGATAACAAATTCTATAGTCAAAAATATCACTGTTTAACTTTTAATCACTATCAGAACCCACTGATATGCCAGTTGATGACAATTTCAATTATATTTTATGACAACATATCAATTGACCAATACAATAAAAACAGGCATATGTTATTAGTGTGGATTGAGAAAGGTGGATAGAATAGTTTAGTTTATTCATTTTCAAGTACCCTCAAGAATAAAGAACTATGGTTCAACAAAGTATTCAATTTCTTCACCTATGTGGCACTTAAGATACAGAACAGGAGCTATTACTAAAAGAATCCAGAAAAATTTTGGAAATTTTTACATCTTTATCATGTCCACATTTTTGTCGGTATGTCTCAGTTTTAATGGAACAGTAAGTAATGACAGCACTGATACAGGAAAGGGCTCTATGTAATGAAAGCCAGAAAGAAAAGAACTGGTCAGACTACATACTACTCTATGACATACCTTGGATGAATAGACACACAAGGAAAATAGTAGCGTTATCATCAGATGGGAAAGGTTATTGGTCCATACGCTGAAACTGCTATAGGATCACTTAGGGCTGAAGATGATTCTCCAGTTAAATAGGCCCACAGGTTACATTAAGTGGCAAGAGAAGAAAAGACATCAGACATTAGAGATGAAATCCTGTCAAGAGGACATTAGAAAGACAAATGAAGAGCGTGACAAAACAATAAGAGGAAGAGGATACAGTGGAGCAAGAAAAAGAGAAAAAAATAAAGAAAAGGTGGCATAACTTGTTTCATTCATTTTGTGATTCTCTTCAAGGTTTTCTTCACAGCAGTTTTGACATCCTTGTTCCTGAGGTTATAAATGAGAGGGTTCAGCATGGGTACCACGTTAGTGTAAAGCACTGAGAAAAATTTTCCCTGCTCTACAAAACTAGAAGACGATGGCCTGACATGGGTGAGCAGCCCAAATCCATAGAATAGACCAACTGTTGTAATATGAGACCCACAGGTGCTCAAGGCTTTGGACCAACCTTTAGATGATGGTATATGAAGAATATTGAAAAGAATCAAAGCATAAGAAGTAAAGATAATGAGGACAGATACTATGATAACTGTCCCCACAACAGCAGAAATCACAATCTCATTGGCATAAGTGCTGCTGCAGGAGAGCTGGAGGAGTGGGAGGATGTCACACATATAATGGCTAATGATGTTGGAATCACAAAAGATCTGCCGAATCACACACCCTGTGTGGACCATGGCTCCAGCAAACCCCATCACATATGAAGCAGAAATCAGCTGAGAACACACCTGAGGGGACATGGCCATTGTGTACAGCAAGGGCTTACAGATGGCCACATAGCGATCATAGGCCATGGCTGTCAACACGTAGCACTCAGAGCTGACAAAAAAGCAGAAGAAAAATAGCTGAGACACACATCCTTTAAAGGAAATGACATTCCTCTTGGAAATAAAGTTCATTAGCATTTTGGGGGTAAAGACAGATGAGTAACAGAGATCAATGAAGGACAGATTGAAGAGAAAAAAGTACATGGGTGTGTGCAGGTGTGAATTTAGACAAATTAGAATCATCAAGAATAAATTGCCCACCACAGTGACCAGGTAGTTCAGCAGAAACAGGCAAAACAGGGGTAGCTGGAGTTTAGGTTGTTCTGTCAACCCCGTAAGGATAAACTCAGTCACAGAGGAGGCATTTTCCATAGTCATTTACACCACAGTCGTGGCATGTAGGAACAGGGGCAGAAACGACATTACCAGTGGACCTTCATGGACTTTCCCTCTGTTTCCTGAGTGAGAGCTGGATCTTTTTATAACCACAGGGTTGTCTAAAGAGACTCATCAAAGCATCCAAAATACAAGACCTGTAATGATTATTCCCGCAGATTCCTCGTTTTCTTCTTTCCGCCCTTACTCCTCTGGTTTGTCTCTGTGCTTAAAAAATACTGGTAGACTCCCAGTGTCTCTGTACATCATTCCTCGGTCTCTCCAGGCTCTGTTCAGGATCAGGGCTGAGAAGCACAATAAATCGGTGGTGTTCCCCAGAACCCTCGATTTATACAGTCTGAGGTTTGAAAGGAATTGAGACACAGGTGATTCAGCCCTCACCTTCTTTTCCCATGATGCCTCACTGCCACTGAACCTTAGGACTCCTTCTACCCTACGGTCCTTAGAAGGTCAAAGTTTCTGACAAGAAGACAGTATCCATCACTGTGGTCCTTAGTCTTTGACATGCTAAGGGGACAGGCCATAATTTCTATTTGAGAGTTTCCCCAGAAGGTCTTCTTCACTTGCAAGGATAATATCCACTTTAATGAGCTCCAAAGCAATCAGTTGACTCAAGTAGAATGTATTTCATACTCTGTAGTTCTGGGAAAACTGATAAGAAGCACAGAAAATAATTCTCTCCCTCGTGATTTCAAGTTAAATGAACCCCCTGACAGTAGAAATTAATGGGTTTTTTTTTCATCCTGTGTCACAGATATTTTGAGACACAATATACTACTCAGTTTACAATTTTAAAATAAGTATTCTTCTTAATCCCAAGGCAGAGGAATGTGTGTTCTGATATTTACTTTCTTTCTGATCTCTTGTAGTCTATGCCCAGTTCAAAAAACAAAAGGACATCTGGGGCATACTCACTTTACAATGTAGTGTTGGTTTCCCCCGTACAACATTGCAAATCAATAACAATTATATATTTATCCTCCCTCTTGAGCCTCCCTCTCCCCATCATCCCACCCATCCAGGTTGTCACAGAGTACCAGGCTGGGGAGTGTTCATATAGTGCTATGTAGCAGCTTCTCAAAATCTACCCATTTTACACATGATAGAGAATGTATGTCAATCCTATTCTCTCAATTAGTCCCACCCTCTCTTTCCCCCACTTTGTTCACATGTTTTTTCTCTACATCTGTGTTCCATTTCTTCCCTGTAAATAGGTTCATCAGTACTGTTTTTCTAGTTTGCATCAGTTCAGTTCAGTTCAGTCGCTCAGTCGTGTCTGACTCTCTGCGACCCTATGAATCACAGCACGCCAGGCCTCTCTGTCCATCTCCAACTCCCGGAGTTCACTCAAACTCATGTCCATAGAGTCGGTGATGCCATCCAGCCATCTCATTCTCTGTTGTCCCCTTCTCCTCTTGCCCCCAACCTTTCCCAGCATCAGAGTCTTTTCCAGTGAGTCAACTCGTCGCATGAGGTGGCCAAAGTATTGGAGTTTCAGCTTTAGCATCAGTCCTTCCAGTGAACACCCAGGACTGATCTCCCTTAGAATGGACTGGTTGGATCTCCTTGCAGTACAAGGGACTCTCAAGAGTCTTCTCCAGCACCACAGTTCAAAAGCATAGATATGTTTTAATCCTGGTAGTTCATCTGGTAAAGAACTTTCCTGCAATTCAGGAGACCCCGGGTTGATTCCAGGGTTGGGAAGTTCCCCTGAAGAAGGGATAGGTACCACTCTAGTATTCTTGCCTGGAGAATCCCCACGGACAGAGGATCCTGGTGGGCTACAGTCTATGGGGACACAGTATCAGACACGACCAAGCAACTAAGCACAGCACACATACGATATTTATTTCTCTCTTTCTGACTTACTTAACTCTGTATAATTGGCCGTAGGTTCATCCAGCTCACTAGAACTGACTCAAATGTGTTCCTTTTTATGGCTGAGTAATATTTCAATGTATACATGTACCATAACTTCTTAATCCATTTACCTGTCAATGGACAGCTAGGTTGCTTCTGCGTCCTGACTATTGTAAATAGTGATACAATAAAATTGGGATAAGTGTGCCTTTTTTAAATTATGGTTTTCTCAGGGTATATGCCCAGTAGTTTGATTGCTGAGTCAGTGGTAAAGAACGTGCCTGCTTGCCAATGCAGGATATGTTGATGCAGTTTCAATCCCTGGGTCTGGAAGATACCCTGAAAGATGTAACAATCCAACCATTCCAGTGTTCTTGCCTGGAGAATCCCTTGGACAGAGGGACCTGGTGGGCTACAGTTCATAGGGTCACAGAGAGTCAAATACAACTGAAATGACTTAGCATGCACTCATCCACAAGGTTATTTTATTCCCAGTTTTTTTTAAGAAACCTCCATACTATTCTCCACAGTGGCTATATCAATTTGTGTTCCCACCAACTGTGCAAGAGGTTTTCCTTTTCTCCACCTCTCCAGCAATTATTGTTTGTAGATTTTGATGATGGCTGTTCTGACTGGTGTGAGGAGATACCTCACTGTAGTTTTGATTCGTATATCTCTAATAATGAGCTATTTTGAGCATTTTTTTCATGTGTTTATTGGCCATCTGTATGTCTTCTTTGGAGGAATGTCAATTTAGGTATCCTGCCCATTTTTTTGTTGGCTTGTCTATTTTTCTGAGAGTGAGCTGCATGAGCTGCTTGTGTATTTTGAAGATTAATATTTTGTCACTTGTCTTATTTGAAATATTTTCTCCTATTCTGAGGATTGTCTTTTCATTTTGTTTATAGTTTCCTTTGCTGTGCAAAATCTTTTAAGCTTAATTAAATCCCATTTTTTCTATTTTTTGCTTTTATTTCCATTACCCTAGGACGTGTGTCAAATAGGATCTTGCTATGATTTATGTCAGAGTGTTCTAAGTTTTTTGAGTGTTATAGTTTCTGACCTTTCATTTAGGTGTTTAATTTGAGCGTTTGTGTGTGTGTGTGTGTGTGTGTGTATGGTGTTAGGAAGTGTTCTCATTTCATTTTTACATGTAGCTGCCCAGTTTTCCCAGCAGCACTAATTGAATAAACTGTCTTTTTCTTCACTGTATAATATATTCTTACCTCTTTTGTCAAAGATAAGGTGCCCATAGGCATGTCATTTTATCTCCAAGCTTTCTATGTTGATCCATTGATCTATATTTCTGTTTTTGTTCCAGTACCATACCGTCTTGAAGGTTGATTACTCCAGTTCTATTTTTCTTTCTCGAGATTGCTTTGGTTATTTGAGGTCTTTTGTGTTTCCATAACATTGCAAATTTTTTTGTTTTCTAGAAAACACGTCATTGGTAATTTGAAAGGATTGCATTGACTGTATAGACTGTTTTAGGTAGTACATTAATTTTCACAATTTTGATTCTTCCAATCCAAGAACATGATATATCTCTTCATCTGCTGTGTGTCATCTTTCATCAGTATCTTATAGCTTTCTGCATATAAGTCTTTTGTCCCCTTCAGTAGGTTTATTCCTATGTTTTTTATTCTTTTTGTTGCAATGATGAGTGAGATTTTTTCCTTCTGATTTGTTGTTCTTAGTGTATAAGGATGCAAGGGATTTCTGTGTATTGCTTTTGTATCCTGTGACTTTACTAAATTCATTTATTAGCTCTAGTAATTTTCTGATGGTAACTACCGCACAATTGCACTCATCTCACATGCTAGTAAAGTCATGCTCAAAATTCTCCAAGCCAGGCTTCAGCAATATGTGAACCGTGAACTCCCAGATGTTCAAGCAGGTTTTAGAAAAGGCAGAGGCACCAGAGATCAAATTGCCAACATCCGCTGGATCATGGAGAAAGCAAGAGATTTCCAGAAAAACATCTATTTCTGCTTCATTGACTATGCCAAAGGCTTTGACTGTGTGGATCACAATAAACTGTGGAAAATTCTTCAAGAGATGAGAATACCAGACTACCTGACCTGCCTCTTGAGAAACCTGTATGCAGGTCAGGAAGCAACAGTCAGAACTGGACATGGAACAACCGATTGGTTCCAAATAGGAAAAGGAGTGCGTCAAGGCTGTATATTGTCACCTTGCTTATTTAACTTATATGCAGAGTACATCATGAGGAACGCTGGGCTGGAAGAAGCACAAGCTGGAATCAAGATTGCCGGGAGAAATATCAATAATCTCAGATATGCAGATGACACTACCCTTATGGCAGAAAGTGAAGAGGAACTCAAAAGCCTCTTGATGAAAGTGAAAGAGGAGAGTGAAAAGGTTGGCTTGAAGCTCAACATTCAGAAAACAAAAATCATGGCATCTGGTCCCATCACTTCATGGGAAATAGATGGAAAAACAGTGGAAACAGTGTCAGACTTTATTTTTTTGGGCTCCAAAATCACTGCAGATGCTGATTGCAGCCATGAAATTAAAAGACGCTTGCTCCTTGGAAGGAAAGTTATGACCAACCTTGATAATATATTAAAAAGCAGAGACATTACTTTGCCAACCAAGGTCCGTCTAGTCGAGGCTATGGTCTTTCCCGTGGTCATGTATGGATGTGAGAGTTGGACTGTGAAGAAAGCTGATCACCGAAGAATTGATGCTTTTGAACTGTGGTGTTGGAGAAGACTCTTGAGAGTCCCTTGTACTGCAAGGAGATCCAACCAGTCCATTCTAAGGGAGATCGATCCTGGGTGTTCATTGGAAGGACTGATGCTAAAGCTGAAACTGCAATACTTTGGCCACCTCATGCGACGAGTTGACTCACTGGAAAAGACTCTGATGCTGGGAAAGGTTGGGGGCGGGAGGAGAAGGGGACGACCAAGAATGAGATGGCTGGATGGTATCACCGACTCTGTGGACATGAGTTTGAGTGAACTCAGGGAGTTGGTGATGGATAGGGAGGCCTGGCGTGCTGTGATTCATGGGTTCACGGAGAGTCGGACACAACTGAGCGACTGAACTGAACTGAACTGAACTGTCTTTAGGGTTTTTCTATGTACAGTATATCATCTGCAAAGAGTGAGAGTTTTACTTCTTCTTTTCCAATGTAGATTCCTTTTATTTCTTTTTCTTCTCTAATTACCATGGGAAGGACTTCCAAAACTTTGGTGAAAGTTGCTATTAATTGTAATTGTCTTGTCTTGTTCCTGATCTTAGAAGAAATGTTTTAAGTTTTCTACCATTGAGAATAATGTTTGCTGTTTTTTACATACTACTTTTTTTTAATTTATTTATTTTAATTGGAGGCTAATTACTTTATATTATTGTATTGGTTTTGCCATACATTCACATGAATTCACCCTGGGTGTACATATGTTCCCCATCTTGAGCCCCCCCACCCACCTCCTTCCCCATCCCATCCCTCTGGTTCCTCCCAGTACTCCAGCCCCGAGCATCCTGTATCATGCATTGAACCTGGACTGGCGATTCATTTCACATATGATAATATACATGTTTCAATGCCATTCTCCCAAATCATCCCACCCTCGCCCTCTCTCACAGAAGGCGGGAATAGAAGGAACATTCCTCAACATAATAAAAGCTATATATGACAAACCCACAGCAAACATTATCCTCAATGGTGAAAAATTGAAAGCGTTTCCCCTAAAGTCAGGAACAAGACAAGGGTGCCCGCTCTCACCACTACTATTCAACATAGTTTTGGAAGTTTTGGCCACAGCAATCAGAGCAGAAAAGGACATGAAAGGAATCCAAATTGGAAAAGAAGATGTACATATTACTTTTTAAAGAACTTTATGAAGTCATTTTAACAGAAGAAAGCAAATCAAAGGGAAAATCCGTTATCCCACCAGCACCACCGAAAAAGAAAAACCCTCACCATTAACATAATTAATGCTGCTGCTGCTGCTGCTAAGTCGCTTCAGTCATGTCCAACTCTGTGTGACCCCATAGACAGCAGGTGGGGATTGATCTATTTAGATGGCAGAAATATAGATGCAATTCCCACCTGGTTCCCCCGTCCCTGCGATTCTCCAAGCAAGAACACTGGAGTGGGTTGCCATTTCCTTCTCCAATGCATGAAAATGAAAAGTGAAAGTGAAGTTGCTCAGTCGTGTCTGACTCTTCGCGACCCCATGGACTGCTGCCTAACAGGCTCCTGCGTCCATGGGATTTTCCAGGCACGAATTCTGGAGTGGATTGCAATACATATGTGTTATTAGATATTTCAGATATAGCATATGTATTTGGAAATTCCCCAGTTTCAAAAGCTGTTTACTAGTAAGCAAACCCTGCTGGATCTTCCCCATCAGGTCCTTCAGATCCCCACTCCATCCCTCTGCAACTTTCTCTGGACCCCTCCCTGAAGGTTGGCTTTTGTGGCTACATCGGTGGCTCCCTGGTTCAGTTCAGTTCAGTTCAGTCGCTCAGTCGTGTCCGACTCTCCGCGACCCCATGAATCACAGCACGCCAGGCCTCCCTGTCCATCACCAACTCCCGGAGTTCACTCAAACTCATGTCCACAGAGTCGGTGATGCCATCCAGCCATCTCATTCTCTGTCGTCCCCTTCTCCTCCCGCCCCCAACCCTTCCCAGCATCAGAGTCTTTTCCAGTGAGTCAACTCGTCGCATGAGGTGGCCAAAGTATTGGAGTTTCAGCTTTAGCATCAGTCCTTCCAATGAACACCCAGGATTGATCTCCTCTAGAATGGACTGGTTGGATCTCCTTGCAGTATAAGGGACTCTCAAGAGTCTTCTCCAACACCACAGTTCAAAAGCATCGATTCTTCGGCGGTCAGCCTTCTTCACAGTCCAACTCTCACATCCATACATGACCAGGGGAAAAACCATTGCCTTGACTAGACGGACCTTGGTTGGCAAAGTAATGTCTCTGCTTTTTAATATACTATCAAGGTTGGTCATAACTTTCCTTCCAAGGAGCAAGCGTCTTTTAATTTCATGGCTGCACTGTCAGGGGAGGCACTAGCTGAGAGGGAAGAAGGGAGGGGCAAACTGCATTCATGGGACTAGGCTTGTATTTAAATACAGACAAGCAACAAGCATATATTGTATAGTAATATATGAAGATGTGAGAAATTAAGATGGTGAAACAGGGTACTGGGATGTCAATACCCACAATAATGACAACTACCACCTCATTGACAGAGGTGCTGGTACAGGAGAGCTGCAGGAGTGGGAGGATGTCACACAAGTAATGGTTGATGACATTCAACCTGCAGAAGGTGAGCCTAAGCATGCACCCTGTGTGGGCAGACGCTCCAGCAAACCCCATCATATATGCAGCCAAAGAGAAACCAAACAGACCTGATGGGACATGGAGACCTTATACAGCAAGGGAGTACAGATGGCCACATAACGGTCATAGGCCATTGAGGTCAACATGTAGCACTCAGAGATGACATAAAAGAGAAAGAAAAACAGCTGAGTCATGCACCCCACATACAAGATGGTATTCTCCCTGAACACAAAGTTCATCAGCATCTTGGGGGTGAAAACAGAAGAGTGACAGAGATCAATGAAGGACAGGTTGAAGAGGAAATAGTACATGGGGGTGTGGAGGTGAGAATTTAGACCAATAAGAATGATCAAGCCGAGATTGCCCACCACGGTGACAACATAGATCATTAGAAACAGATAAAAGAGGGGTTGCCAGAGCTCTGGACGGTCTGTTAATCCAGCAAGAATAAATTCAGTCACTAAGGAGTCATTTCTAGCCACCATTCTATTTTCAAACTTGGAAATCTGTGAGAACAGAAGAACATTTCATTAGCAGGGAACACAGCTCTGTCCTTACAAAATCACTTTTGAAAATAAGTTTTATTTATGAGAAAGTGTCAGACTAGGAGAAATCATGTAAGTCCTCCTCTGCTTCATAGTGTCTCAAGGCACACACATCTCAAATTTAAATCACTGTCTTTTTTTTCTATTGGAGGCTAATTATTTTACAATATTATATTGGTTGGTTTTGCCATACATTGACATGAATCCGCCCCGGTGTACATGAGTTCCCCTTCCTGAACCCCCCTCCCACCTCCCTCCTCCTCTTATCCTCCCTCTGGGTCATCCCCGCACACCAGCCCTGAGCATCCTGTAACATGCATTGACCCTGAACTGGTGATTCGTTTCACATATGATAATATACATGTTTCAATGCCATTCTCCCAAACCATCCCACCCTCACCCTCTCCCACAGAGTCCCAAAGACTGTTCTATACATCTGTGTCTCTTTTGCTGTCTCGTATACAGGGCTATCATTTCCATGTTTCTAAATTCCATATATATGTGTTAGTATACTGGATTGGTGTTTTTCTTTCTGGCTTACTTCACTCTGTATAATAGGCTCCACTTTCATCCACTTCATTAGAATTGATTCAAATGTATCTTTTAAATTGCTGAGTCATACTCCATTGTGTATATGTACCACAGCTTTCTTATCCATTCGTCTGCAGATAGACATCTAGGTTGCTTCCATGTCCTGGCTACTATAAACAGAGCTGCGATGAACATTGGAGTACATGTGTCTCTTCCAATTCTGGTTTCCTCGGTGTGTGTTTTAAACATCATGTGTCTCATCTAAAAATTCTAAGGTAGCGTTTTCTTTGAAGTCAGCTTGCCTTCAGACATGTAATAGTAAAACTTCTGTGAGATAGCACCATTTATCTTACCTAATTAAACCTAAATTCATAATGCGCAAGGCAAGCTTATACCTCTCTTTGAGAATTAGAGGAAAATTTCCTGTTGACTTTCTACATACCAATCATTCCTTAAGTTCAAACTCTACTTTTTGATCCTATAAAAACTCTCTGTATACATGTGTGTCTATTCATATGTGTACATATGTGTATGTATATATGTCTATGTTTATGTGTAACTAATATGAATTTTATATATTTAAACTAATCTCCATTTTTATTGCTAGGATATGTTTTATAAGGCTTTTGTGTGTAAATGATTATTTTATTACTCTATGCATTAAACAAACAACATTGAATACATTTTTTTCACATGGATGGCTGAAAGATAGGAAGGAATATTTCTGAGAATTTTTGTTTGTTTGTTTCTGAGCATGCATTTGTGTATTTCTGCTGCTCAGTGCTCAGCTGTGTCGGACTCTCTGTGATCCCATGGACTGTAGACCATTACGCTACAGTCTCTGTGACCCCTGTCCATGGGATTCTCCAGGCAAGAATATTGGAGTGGATAGTCATTTCCTCCTCCAAGGGATCTTTCCAACTCAGGGATCAAACCTGTGTCTCATACATCTCCTGTATTGACAGGCAAATTCTCTACCATTACTGCCACCTGGGAAGCTCTATTTGTGTATTCAGTTCAGTTCAGTCGCTCAGTCGTGTCCGACTCTCCGCGACCCCATGAATCACAGCACGCCAGGCCTCCCTGTCCATCCCCAACTCCCAGAGTTCACTCAAACTCATGTCCACGGAGTCGGTGATGCCATCCAGCCATCTCATTCTCTGTCATCCCCTTCTCCTCCTGCCCCCAATCCCTCCCAGCATCAGAGTCTTTTCCAGTGAGTCAACTCGTCGCATGAGGTGGCCAAAGTATTGCAGTTTCAGCTTTAGCATCAGTCCTTCCAATGAACACCCAGGATTGATCTCCTTTAGAATGAACTGGTTGGATCTCTTTGCAGTACAAGGGACTCTCAAGAGTCTTCTCCAACACCACAGTTCGAAAGCATCAATTCTTCGGTGATCAGCTTTCTTCACAGTCCAACTCTCACATCTATACATGACCACTGGAAAAATCATAGCCTTGACTAGACGGACCTTTGTTGGCAAAGTAATGTCTCTGCTTTTTAATATACTATCTAGGTTGGTCATAACTTTTCATCCAAGGAGTCAGTGTCTTTTAATTTCATGGCTGCAATCAGCATCCACAGTGATTTTGGAGCCCAAAAAAATAAACTCTGACAGTTTCCACTGTTTCCCCATCTATTTCCCATGAAGTGATGGGACCGGATGCCATGATCTTTGGTTTTTGAATGTTGAGCTTCAAGCCACCCTTTTTACTCTCCTCTTTCACTTTCATCAAGAGGTTTTTTAGTTCCTCTTCACTTTCTGTCATAAGGGTGGTGTCATCTGTATATCTGAGGTTATTGATATTTCTCCCAGCAATCTTGATTCCAGCTTCTGCTTCTTCCAGCCCAGCGTTCCTCATGATGTACTCTGCATATAAGTTAAATAAGCAGGATGACAATATAGAACCTTGACGTACTCCTTTTCCTGTTTGGAACCAATCTGTTGTTCCATGTCCAGTTCTGACTGTTGCTTCCTGACCTGCATACAGGTTTCTCAGAGGCAGATCAGGTGGTCTGGTATTCCCATCTCTTTCAGAATTTTCCACAGTTTATTGTGATCCACACAGTCAAAGGCTTTGGCGTAGTAAATGAAGCAGAAATAGATGTTTTTCTGGATCTCTCTTGCTTTCTCCATGATCCAGCAGATAATATGTGTATTAAAACTATCAAAAGATTAAATAAAGATAAAACATGTCTGCACTGACCCTAGTAATATGAGAACTGATAGAAGATATGCTATTAAAATATTGGAGTAAATTGCAGACAGATTCCAAAGTGGAAATGAAACTTTACCACAAAAATGAGAGGTAAATGATTTGAAGAACTACTAAAAATGAAACAAAAATTAACAAGTATATATGATTTTTTAGATACCAGTACAGAAGGGCACACTGTTTTAATAATGGAAAAGAACATGATATAATAAATATATTCTAACACTAGGCACTATGATAAGCTTGGATAAAGTTCTCATACAGAGTTTGTCTTTCATTAATTCTCATACAATCATACATTAATTTCTAAAATGTACAATTCCTCATGTAAAATTAGCATTTTCAAGGATGTCACAGGAATGGGTTTCAGAAAATTACTTTATATCTTCTGTTTTAATCACAGTTAGGTGTAACTATTTTCAGACACACAGAAGTACACACATACCATGGTACATAAACCTAAAGATGACTCGGGACAGGTTCAGTGGCTCATTGGGGACATAAGCTGCTTATCAGTTGTTGCTCTGCTACAACATCTAGCTTCCATCCATCTTTTTGTCTCAGACAATAGTTCCAGATTCATCCTGCATGTCCAACCCTCAGCCATCAGAACTAAAGACAGGGAAGGAGAGAGAATGTCCCCCAACTTGAAGACAACTGCCTGGAAGTGACAGGCCTCACCTCCTCCTATTTCCCTTTGGTGCGACCCAGTCATACAGTCCAAGGTGGCAATAAGCAGGGCTAAGAAATACCATGGTATCTATGTAGCCACCTGCCGAACAAAGAATCAAGGCATTTATTATTGAGGAAGAAAGAGAAAATTAGGAATAAATAACAGTGTCTTCCACTCTTTTCAGTATTTGTATTTAGTCTTAGACAGCTGTGTGTTGCTCTCTCTAGAGTTAATATTTGAATTTAGCTTTGAATCTAAAAGAATAATAATGTGAACTGTGATTAAAATGATATGCATAACATTCAAAATATAGTAATATTTCATAGCTATTAGGATCTGCCAGAAAACTGTTTATCCTGTTGGGTGGAATAGTTCCTGTAATATCTCTGCAATGCAGTTTATTCCTGTCACTTCATTCTTGCTGCTTTCCAGTCCTGACATAGCTGCTTGAATCCATTCTCCTTTTCCAGTTTTTCACACCTTTCAGTTATAAACACCTTTCAAGAACAAATGCAAGTTTTTAATTCTCCACGTATTTCTGACCACTCCACACTGTTATCAAGCACATTTCTGGTTCCTCACACATACTTTAATAATGATGTCTTTTATGGTACTGCTTATCATTAAAGAATGCTTGTGGGTATTTTATCAAAGTTATCTGAATGTTGAGAACAATTTTTTGTGTTACATTGTACCATATTTATTGTCCTTAGGTCTGATAATTATTGATGAGCATCATTTTCCTATATGTTTATGGATTATTCTATCCTATGTTTATGCTACCCTTTTTTCACAGAAATTTGCAAAAATACCTTAAAAATCAGATTAAAATCTGATACCCAACAATAACTTAAAGCCTTTCAAACTTTGATTAGCCAATATACAGAAACAGCCTAAGATATATGGGATATATACCCAATGGAATATTACTGAGCCATGAGAAAGAAATCAATCCTGTCATTTGGAACAATGTGGAATGACTGAGAGACATTAGGTTAAGTGAAATAAGTGAAACAAAGAAAGGCAAATACTATATAATATCACTTATATGTGGAATCTGACAAATCTGATCTCACAGAAACCGAAAGTAGAATGGTTTTTACCGGATGGTCAATTGGGGTATAAGGAGATGCAGGTCAAAGAGCACAAACTTCCAGTTGTAAGATAAATAGCTCTAGGGATCTAATATACAGAATAATGACTACAGTTAATAGTATTTTATTATATATTTCTTTTTTTTTCATTTAATTCTTTTTTTTTAATTTTTTTGGCCACATGGCATGTGGGATCTTAGTTCCCTAACTAGGGATTGAACCTGAGCCCCTTGAAGTGGAAGTGCAGAGTCTGGATCACCAGGGAAGTCCATTTTATATGTTTCCAGTAGAGTAAATCTTAAATATTTTTACTGTAAAAAGGAAATGGTAACTATGTGACATGATGGAGGTGTCAGATAAAACCATAGTGGAAACCAATTTGCAGTATTAAATTGTATTAAATCAATTGTATATAGTAAGCTTATACAATGTTATATGTCAATTATATCTCAAAGCTGAAAAAGTGAACTTTATCAACACATTTCATAGTAAATTTTTCCTCAAAATTATATAACATTTAACAAATTTTTTTTAATTTATGTATTTTAATTGGAGGCTAATTACTTTACATTATTGTATTGGTTTTTTTACATTTAACAAATATTTTTAATAAAGACATTAAATACAATTTTTATTTCCTAGCAAATACAACAATTCAGAATTTATGTAGAACCAAAATAATCTCAATAACACATGTATCTCTATATTGTTTCTTATATACATACTTCTTATAATATTAGAGGAAAATAAGTCATTATTTTTCCTTGTTACACTTGTTAGGACTCATGGGATTATGGCACTATCTAACAGATGCTTTCATTCAGTCCCCAAGTTAAAATGTTAAAAGCATTTTTGTTCTATGGGTGTATCATGATAGATAAATACAGTTAATAGAGAAAATGAAAACAGAAACTTTTAAAGCTTACATGTAAAAGTTGCTCTCTGATTATCTATTATCCCCCTTGTGGAAAATCCCTTCAAAAAACTCCTTTAGTGTATGTCTTTGTAATTTCCTGAAATTTTGAACTTTCAATTAACTTGACATGAAATTCATTGGAGCTCTAAAAACTCTATCACATCCTTGCTTACAATGTATAATCTAACAAGAGCAATGAACCACATCCATGTGACCATATTTAAACACTTGAGATGCAATGGAGAAAAGAGAGAAATTCTAATTGTCGAATTTTCCCAAGAGTTGATACCTGTGGGATAAAGTTCCAAAAGGAATTAAGAATCATTATTTATTCCACATCAGACTCTTGGCATCAATACTGAGAATATAAAATCACCGTTAATACCAACCATCTTTGCTAAGGATCATCAGATTCACCAGAGGTCAGGACCAGTGATGCAAAATCACAAAAACAGAGACATTTAGATTATGACCCTCAACACCAAGAAATCCTGAAAGGTTAGTATTCAGAACTATCTACCACCATCATGAGAATCATTTTTACCTTCAGAGTTGGGGGAGAAACCCATGGCTCTAAAGTTTTGGGGAGGAGGTGCTGGTGGTTAGTCACTATCGTGTCCAACTCACCGTGACCAATGGATAGCAGCATGCCAGGTTCCTCTGTCCATGGGATTTTCCAGGCAAGAATACTGGAGTGGGTTGCCATTTCCCTTCTCTAGGAGATCTTCCCCTCTCAGGGACTGAACCTTAGTCTCCTGCATCGCAGGTGGATTCTGTACAAACTGAACCACCAGGGAAGGCCTGGGGAGGATTTATCCCAGTCTTGAATTTAAAAAATATAGGTCTTTTACCACAGCACTCCCCCAGTGCACTAACAGATGAGGGTAGTTATTTTTCTGTCTCTATCTGTCCTCAGTTTAATAGTCACACTCCCAGAGCAGCAGTTTCCCTTATCATCTACCTGTCCCTGCTGGATAAAATTATAGCCAACATTTCTTTATTTAGTCACTTCAGCTCAGGCATTGTGAGAGCTTTGTTCACTTATGTGGTTGGTGGTGGTGGTTTAGGCATTTAGTCATGTCTGACTCTTGTGACCCCATGGACTGTAGCCTGCCAGACTCCTCTGTCCATGGGTTTTTCCAGGCAAGAATACTGGAGTGGTTTGCCATTTCCTTTCCCATGGAGTCTATGTTAATTTCTCACTAAATTTCTTTCAATAATTTTATCAAAATATCATATTTATTGATACTTTCTGTATGCAAGGCATGGTGACAAATATTATCCAGTACAGAAAACTAACCAGTAAATAGCTCTCAATAATTAATACAGATTTGTATGCATTAAATGTAACATGTTGTTGTTGTCTAGTCACTCAGTTGTGTCCGACTCTTTGTAATTCAATGGACTGTAGTCCTCCAGACTCCTCTGTCCTTAGGATTTCCCAGGGAAGAATACTGGAGAGGGTTACCATTTCCTTCTCCTGGGGATCTTCCTGACCCAGTGATCGAACCCGTGTTTCCTGCACTGGTAGGTTAATTCTTTACCAGATAAAAAAATGTATTTCTGGGCACATAGAAAATGGTTTTATTAATTGGGGCTTCCACTATTTAAGTCCTTAACTTAAGAATATTGACTGTTATTTCACAGGATAAAGGGGATACAGATAAAAAAGCTAAAGAATCTAATGAGTCAAAAATGACACCATGTTTTTTTGTTAAATAATTAAATCATGTGACAGCTATTGGGACCTTAAAAAAACTTTTATTGTCAGATGACATACATCTTTAAATAACAAAGAAATTGACTTGAATTTATTTAGAGACCATGGAAAATACTGTTAATTGATAAATAATATTGATAATTTAGAAAGCTAATAGCAAATAAAATAATTAAAATCTCTATTTTTACTGTATGTGTTAATGCATGTAGAAAGGAGCAATAAGAAGATGTGCTAAGGAAAAGAAAATTTAAAACTCTGGTCATCATTTAGAAATGAAAATATTGGTCAAATGAAAGACATAACAGAGACAAACTCAATAGGTTAAAAAAAAATGACATTTGCTTACAAAGAGCAAGTAACTGCACTAAACTCCCTGTGGGAGTCATTTAACTTAATTTTCACATAAAATGCATATTGGTGTTTTTGTTTTTAAGAGTGTCACAAAGTAGATGTAACAAACACAAGATCACATGGGGAGTGAATCTTCTGTTAATTATAGAAAGTGTACACCATTATTACTTATTTCAAGTGAGATAAAAATCTTATGCTAATTTATGTGAGTATGAATAACACATACATATAGAATATGGGAAGAAAGAAAAGGTTCTCAGAAATAGAAATAGCAATGCTCATTCTGACTGATTTTAAAAATCCATCAATGGGTGTTTTCTCTTCAAAAGTGAGGAAGTGTTTGAATTCTAAGGGTTGTGAAGTTTATATCTCCTTCTCTGGTTCAACCAGAATCATCATTTGTCCCCAAGTAGCAGGAGAGACACAAGAGATTTCTGCTTTATGTATGTCGTCTGATGAGGGATCAAATAATGAGCTCCATAGAATCCATCCCTCCCCTCACAAAATACACTCACATTACCATGTCTTCACACACATGTACACTCATTTTCTCATTTTTAAACTTAGAACCTTGGAAAGGATAATGGGCCCTGGAAATCACTCCTCAGTGACAGAGTTCATCCTCGCTGGGCTCACAGAACAGCCACAACTCCAGCTGCCCCTTTTCCTCCTCTTCCTAGGAATCTATGTGGTCACGGTGGTGGGAAACCTGGGCATGATCACACTGATTGGGCTCAGTTCTCACCTGCACACCCCCATGTACTATTTCCTCATCAATTTGTCCTTTATTGATCTCTGTCATTCCACTGTCATTACCCCCAAAATGCTGATGAACTTTGTGACAGAGAAGAACATCATCTCCTATCCTGAATGCGTGACTCAGCTCTATTTCTTCCTCATTTTTGCTATTGCAGAGTGTCACATGTTAGCTGTAATGGCATATGACCGCTATGTTGCCATCTGCAATCCTTTGCTTTACAACATCACCATGTCTTATCATATCTGCTTCTTCCTCACAATGGGAGTTTATATTTTAGGAATCATTGGATCCACAGTCCACACAGGATTTTTGTTGAGACTCCTTTTCTGCAAAAACAAGGTGGTTAACCATTATTTCTGTGATCTCTTCCCACTTTTGGAGCTATCCTGCTCCAGTATCTATGTCAATGAATTACTGGTTATAGTCTTGAGTGCATTTAACATATTAACTCCTGCCTTAGCTATTCTCGCTTCATATATCTTCATCATCTCCAGCATCCTACATATTCGTTCCACTGAGGGCAGGACCAAAGCCTTCAGCACCTGCAGTTCCCACATCTCAGCTGTTGCTATTTTCTATGGATCTGCCACATTCATGTACCTGCAGCCTTCATCTGTGAGCTCCATGGACCAAGGGAAAGTGTCCTCTGTGTTTTATACTATCGTCGTGCCCATGCTAAACCCTCTGATCTATAGTCTACGAAATAGGGATGTCAAATTTGCCCTGAAAAAAATTGTAGACAGTGGAAAGTGTATATGAATAAAAACAACATAATGATGTCATATCAGTCATTTGATTCACTAAGACATATTATGTATTAAGCTTATTGGATATGAAAAAAGCAATCATACTTGCCTATGTAACACATCTCCAAGATTTTATCCAGGCCACTTCTTGAGCCTATATTGTAATATTTATATGTAAAATCATAGGCTGTGATTATGAATAAAATAAAAATCTCCAGAAGATAAAGTGGTCTTAGTTTTATTTTTAGTGATAATCCAAACCAGAAGAAAAACTTTGAGGAAGATGAAGATTTTGACATTAATCGTAGTAACCTGTATGATTTTATGAACGATAAAACACAATGTCCAGCATTTAAATGGATAACTTTATTTGATATTCACAGTATTATATAAGCATATCATAGTATTATTTCTCTTAGAAGGAAAATGAAATTGAAAGGCGTTTAGTTTGGGACCATGAGTAAATGTCATGGTCCCAAACATAACAAATGATAGGGTGTAAAGGGTTTGGCCTCAGAACCCATGATTTTACTCAAAGTTATATTTTGCCCCCAGGTAACTGTGCTGCTGCTGCTGCTGCTGCTAAGTCGCGTCAGTCGTGTCCGACTGTGTGTGACGCCATAGACGGCAGCCCAGCAGGCTCTGCCATCCCTGGGATTCTCCAAGCAAGAATACTGCAGTGGGTTGCCATTTCCTTCTCCAATGCATGAAAGTGAAAAGTGAAAGTGAAGTCGCTCAGTCGTGTCCGACTCTTAGCAACCCCATGGACTGCAGCCTACCAGGTTCCTCCCTCCATGGGATTCTCCAGGCAAGAGTACTGGAGCGGGTTGCCATTGCCTTCTCCGAGATAATTGTGGGCAGATCTAAAGCCTCTCTAGGAATTTTCTTCTATATATAAAGCAACCTCAGTTCCCTATAAGACTGAGTTTCTTTCCTCCAGATCTCTTTCATACTTTTTTCCAATTTATTTCTTCTGATATCATGAAAATAATCAAAAACATTCAAACCTGACTTCATCAAAGCAAAAGAAAAAGAGTCATTTGAGTCTCAGAGACTTGGGGCTTTCCAGGTGATGCTATTGGTAAAGAATATGCCTGCCTATGCAGGAGACACAAATATGAAGTTTTGATCCCTGGGTCAGGGAAGATCGCCCGGAGTAGGAAATGGCAACCCACTCCAGTATTCTTGCTTGTAAAATTCCATGGAGAGAGGAGTCTGGCAGGTTACAATCCTTGGGGCTGCCAAGAGTTGGACAGGACTGAACAACTGAGCACACATTAGAGATTGAATTGTTATACTTGATATAATAAAGCAATATGTAGCAATAAAACAGCCTCAACAATACTGTCTTATCTTTAGACAAGAAATAGCTATTTATGAAAGCAGATGCTCATGAAAGCCAATATCCCAGCTAAGCTGTATCACTGTCATGTGGTTCATGCTCTTTCCTCCTATAACTTACAAATAATCACCATTTCATGTCAGTTGTATCTCTGAAATATCTTTTCTCCTATGTTGCTTTATTGTATTTCATTTAAAATATTGTATCTATGAATTTGCATGATATTCTAAATACTCAGTGTTTTGTCTCTTCCCAATTCAAATCATCTTATTTGCCAGACTGATGTTCTTTGGCTAGTGTGTTATCTTAGATGATATAACAAGTACAGAAGCACTGATAGAATAAAACAGTGGCTCTTATGATCCCATAGTAATTTTTTTATAGTTGTAAAATTATTTATTAAAGACCTGGTTAAATTCTTCCCATTTCTGAGCTCTTTCTCTATCAGTTTAACGCTGAGATTCAACTGTACAAGCCTGGTTGATGACCACAGCCAGGTGACCTAGCAATGTGCTCTGAGCTGTTATTGTTCAGTCGCTAAGTCATGTCTGACTCTTTGCATCTCCATGAACTGCAGCACACCAGGCTTCCCTGTCCACTATGGCCCTGAGTTTGCTCAAACTCATGTCCATTGAGTCGGTGATGCCATCCAACCATTTTGTCCTCTGTCATGCCTTTCTCCTCCTGCCTTCAATCTTTCCCAGCATCAGGGTCTTTTCCAATGATTCGGCTCTTTGCATCAGGTGGCCAGAGTATTGGAGTTTCAGCTTCAACATCAGTCCTTCCAATGAACAGTCCCCTGAGCCACAGCCACAAAAGTCAGGGTTCCAGACAAGAGTATGATCTCCCTTCCAGGAGATAACTGGAAGCTGGAGTTAGGGACAGGGAGAGTGCACACCTGCTGCCTATATCCCGGAGTATTTCAATAGGCCCTCAGTGTGTATCTCCTTAGATGTCTATTCCTCTTGCCTATCCTTAAAAATAAGCAAAAAAGCCTCTTTCACAAAAAGCCCAGGTGCCTTTCTAAAAGTGAGTTGCCTTGAGCTGAGCTCTGGGGTGGGTCAGTCTACCTGAATGTGAGTTTTAAGAATGGTTTCTCAGGGATGTCCGTGGTGGTCCAGTGGTTCAGGATCTGTCTTCCAATGCAGGGGACATGGATTCAATCCCTACTGAGGGAACTAAGAGTCCCACATGTCATGGGGCAACAAAGCCCAAATGCTGCAACTACAGAGACCTATGCACCACAACTGCTGAGCCTGCAGGCAACAATGAAGGAGCAGCAGACAAAAAAAAAAAAAAGAAGTTTTTTTTTTAAGAACTGTTTCTCATATCACTATAGAATTGTGGGTCTCATGATCACAAACCCTGCTGACTTTCCTGCTAAATGTTTTGTGGACTTCTCTATTTGGTTCAGGTTTTAACAGTTCTGGTGCCAGATGTGGGGTTCAAGCTGTTAGCTCCTCAAGCAGAAGCTCAGGGTTCTGAGGTATGCTGACTGTGAGTTGTTGCAACGAGCTGTGGTTTATAACAAGATTGTATCTCAGCCTCTCATATACACTTCAGTGAGGCCTTTTCTTGTTTGCCCAATGTGTAAGAACCCATCAACTAGTCCCCCTCTCCCCAAAAACCACCCAAAAGGAAATTATTTTCTATGTAGCTCTAAATTCATTGTATCCATGGGAGAATGTGAGTTCTGTATGTTATTTCTTTGAAACAGAGCAACCATGTATATTTTTATTTTAGTACACTACACATTAATCAAAAAACAGCTAGTAAATTTTTTACATTGATGTTTGATATATGAAAATGACTATGAAAATGTTTTGTGTTTTCAAGCATTTATAAATATTTAAAACTTAAAAAAGTGTTCAGTTCAGTCACTCAGTCGTATCTGACTGTTTGAGATCCCATGAATCACAGAAGGCCAGGCTTCCCTGTCCATTACCAGCTCCCAGAGTTCACTCAAACTCATGTCCATCGAGTCGGTGATGCCATCCAGCCATCTCATTCTCTGGAGTCCCCTTCTCCTCCTGCCCCAAGCCCCTCCCAGCATCAGAGTCTTTTCCAGTAAGTCAACTCGTCTCATGAGGTGGCCAAAGTATTGGAGTTTCAACTTTAGCATCAGTCCTTCCAATGAACACCGAGGATTGATCTCCTTTAGAATGGACTGGTTGGATCTCCTTGCAGTCCAAGGGACTCTTAAGAGTCTCCTCCAGCACCACAGTTCAAAAGCATCAATTCTTCGGCAGTCAACTTTCTTCACAGTCCAACTCTCACATCCATACATGACCAATGGAAAAACCATAGCCTTGACTAGACAGACCTTGGTTGGCAAAGTAATGTCTCTGCTTTTTAATATGCTATCTAGGTTGGTCATAACTTTCCTTTCAAGGAGTAAGCGTCTTTTAATTTTATGGCTGCAATCAGCATCGGCAGTGATTTTGGAGCCCCCCAAAATAAAATCTGACACTGTTTCCGCTGTTTCCCCATCTATTTCCCATGAAGTGATGGGGACCAGATGCCATGATCTTAGTTTTCTGAATGTTGAGCTTCAAGACAACTTTTTCACTCTCCTCTTTCACTTTCATCAAGAGGCTTTTGAGTTCCTCTTCACTTTCTGCCATAAGGGTGGTGTCATCTGCATATCTGAGGTTATTGATATTTCTCCTGGCAATCTTGATTCCAGCTTGTGCTTCTTCCAGCCCAGTGCTCCTCATGATGTACTCTGCATATAAGTTAAATAAGCAGGATGACAATATCCAGTCTTGACGTACTCCTTTTCCTATTTGGAACCAGTCTGTTGTTCCATGTCCAGTTCTAACCGTTCCTTCCTGACCTGCATACAGGTTTCTCAAGAGGCAGGTCAGGTAGTCTGGTATTCTCATCTCTTGAAGAATTTTCCACAGTTTATTGTGATCCACACAGTCAAAGGCTTTGGCATAGTCAATGAAGCAGAAATAGATGTTTTTCTGGAACTCTCTTGCTTTCTCCATGATCCAGCGGATGTTGGCAATTTGATCTCTGATTCCTCTGCCTTTTCTAAAACCTGCTTGAACTTCTGGAAGTTCACGGTTCATGTATTGCTGAAGCCTATCTTGGAGAATTTTGAGCATGACTTTACTAGCGTGTGAGATGAGTGCAATTGTGCGGTAGGTTGAGCATTCTTTGGCATTGTTTTTCTTTGGGATTGGAATGAAGACTGACCTTTTCCTGTCCTGTGGTCATTGCTGAGTTTTCCAAATTTGCTGGTATGTTGAGTGCAGCACTTTCATAACATCATCTTTCAGGATTTGAAATAGCTCCATTGGAATTCCATCACCTCCACTAGCTTTGTTCATAGTGATGCTTTCTAAGGCCCACTTGACTTCACATTCCAAGATGTCTGGCTCTAGGTCAGTGATCACATTATCGTGACTATCTTGGTCGTGAAGCTCTTTTTTGTACAGTTCTTCTGTGTATTCTTGCCACCTCTTCTTAATATCTTCTGCTTCTGTTAGGTCCATACCATTTCTGTCCTTTATCGAGCCCATCTTTGCATGAAATGTTCCCTTGGTATCTCTAATGTTCTTGAAGAGATCTCTTGTCTTTCCTATTCTGTTGTTTTCCTCTATTTCTTTGCATTGATCACTGAGGAAGGCTTTCTTATCTCTCCTAGCTATTCTTTGGAACTCTGCATTCAAATGCTTATATCTTTCCTTTTCTCCTTTGCTTTTCACTTCTCTTCTTTTCACAGCTATTTGTAAGGCCTCCTCAGACAGCCATTTTGCTTTTTTGCATTTCTTTTTCATGGGGATCTTGGGCCCTGTCTCCTGTACAATGTCATGAACTTCCTTCCACAGTTCATCAGGCACTCTATCTATCAGATGTAGTCCCTTAAATCTATTTCTCACTTCCACTATATAATCATAAGGGATTTGATTTAGGTCATATCTGAATGGTCTAGCGGTTTTGTGTTACAAAATTTAAAATGTGAATGTGTTTGTTAGTCGCTCGGTCATGTCCAACTCTTTGTGAACCCATGGACTGTAGCCCACCAGGTCTTCTGTCCATGGAATTCTCCAGGCAAGAATACTGGAGTGGGTTGCCATTTCCTTCTTAAGGGGGTGTTCCTGACCCAGGGATTGAACCTGGGTTTCCTGCTTTGCAGGAGATTCTTTACTATCTGAGTTACCAGGGAAGTCCTAACACACACAAACTTTAAAAGTACTAATAAAGGTAAAAATTTAAAGCCTCCTTAGGAATTTTATATGGATCTGCAGGGTTATGGATCTCAATCTGAGAACTAGTGGAAGACGTGGTATTAACATATTAGAATAGAATCAGAGTATTTCCAAAACAAAAAAATAGAAACCAAGGAATTGGAGATCTCTACATATGAGAAAAATTTTAATGAATATGTAAGATTTGTTACTCCACGTGTTTCTTGACTTCCTACTTTTGCATTCCAGTCCCCTATAATGAAAAGGACATCTTTTTTGGGTGTTAGTTCTAAAAGGTCTTGTAGGTCTTCATAGAACCATTCAACTTCGGCTTCTTCAGCATTACTGGTTGGGGCATAGGCTTGGATTACCATGATATTGAGTGGTTTGCCTTGGAAACAAACAGAGATCATTCTGTCGTTTTTGAGATTGCATCCAAGTACTGCATTTTGGACTCTTTTGTTGACCATGATGTCTACTCCATTTCTTCTAAGGGATTCTTGCCCACAGTAGTAGATATAGTGGTCATCTGAGTTAAATTCACCCATTCCAGTCCATTTTAGTTCACTGATTCCTAGAATGTCTATGTTCACTCTTGCCATCTCCTGTCTGACCAGGATGGCTTCACCGACTCAATGGATGTGAGTTTGAGTGAACTCCGGGAGTTAGTCATGGACAGGGAGGCTTGGTGTGCTGTGATTCATGGGGTCCCAAAGAGCTGGACACGACTGAGCAACTGAGCTGAACTGAAGATTTGTTAAACATTATTATGGCAGGAGATGTTTTCACATGTTTTAGTAAATGAAAACAGTGTGACTGAGTAAATGCATTCTAAAGTAGGCACTCTGATAGACTTGAATAATGTTCCCATACAAAATTTACTCTCATCAACTTGGATTTAACCCTATATTAATTTCTTTAAAAAAAATTAGAAAAAAAACCCCTGTTCCTGATGTACAATTAACATGCTCCAGGATCTTTAGTTTGCATTTCTTTTTATTTTCAAAATTAATTACAATTAAACTTAGTTGCAATTAGGTTTCACTGTACATCACACACACCCACACACACACACATGCACCATGATGCCTTAAAGATCTTCAAGACTGACTCAGTGGCTCACTGCGGAACATCAGTTCAGTTCAGTTCAGTTCAGTCGCTCAGTCGTGTCCGACTCTCCGCGACCCCATGAATCACAGCACGCCAGGCCTCCCTGTCCATCACCAACTCCCGGAGTTCACTCAAACTCATGTCCACAGAGTCGGTGATGCCATCCAGCCATCTCATTCTCCGTCGTCCCCTTCTCCTCCCGCCCCCAACCTTTCCCAGCATCAGAGTCTTTTCCAGTGAGTCAACTCGTCGCATGAGGTGGCCAAAGTATTGCAGTTTCATAAACTTCTTTTAAATTGTGATCTGCTACAACATCTAGCTTCCATCCATCTCTTGGTCTCAGAAAATAGCTCCAGATCGATCTTGCATCTTCATCCCTCAGCCATTAGAAGAAAAGATGTAGAAGAAGAGGAAACGACCCCTAACTTGAAGACCACCAGGTGAAGCGACAGACCTTACCTCCTTCTATTTCCCTTTGGTGCAATTTGGCCAGGTGATCAAACTCGGCTGGAAGAGAGGCTAAGAAAATACCTATTGTAGAGAGTGAAGTAAGTCAGAAAGAAAAACACCAATACAGTATATTAACGCATATATATGGAATTTAGAAAGATAGTAACAATAACACTGTATGCGAGACAGAAGAGACACAGATATAAAGAACAGTCTTTTGGACTCTGTGGGAGAGGGCAAGGGTGGGATGCTTTGGGAGAATGGCATTGAAACGTGTCCAGGTGCAATGCATGAGACAGGGTGCTCAGCGTCGGTGCACTGCGATGACCCAGAGGGATGGGATGGGGAAGGAGGTGGGAGGGGAATTCAGGATGGGGAACACATGTACACCCGGGGCGGATTCATGTCAATGTATGGCAAATCCAATACAATATTGTAAAATAATCAGCCTCTAATTAAAATAAATATTTTTTTAAAAGAAAATACCAAGGTGTCTGGATAGCCATGCGCCCTGTGTGGTTCTGAAAGTTGTTCCTAAAATCTCAGCCTTGAGCATGCTTTCCAGGTATATCTTCCAGCCACCTAATAACACTTAAATTCCTTTCTGCTTAAAGCAGTTGGAGCGAATTCTGTCCTCTGCAACTGAACCTGGACACAGAGGGGTAATAAACTCATTATCAGTTTTTCTAGCCACTGTAGAAATGGTTCATAACAACCATAAGAGGAAGACGTATAAGCCCTGCTTGAATCTCTCCAGGGAGAAGTTTCTTAGGGATCTCATTACATTTGAAACAAATTCCCATTATTAAAAAAAATTTTTTTTGTAGTTTTCAGGAATCGATTTGTTACTTGAGGTCATTGATTTAGTTTCCTTTTAGTGAATTGATTTGGTTTCCTATTAGTTTCTTGGAGAAGAAAAAGCCCTACCCAAGCTAAAATCCCAAATTCCTCTCCCTCTGTAAGATGGTTCCCGGTTTCCTTACCACTGTCTACAACTAGCTGAGGGGAAAAGAGAAAAAAGGAGGGGAGAGAATGGGGCTCAGAGAGTCTTAGAGGGTAGGTTGAAATATTTGAATGTGGCAGAATATGATGACCTAAACCTTTATGTGGAAAAAAAAAGCAAAAATCAGAGGTTGAATGAGTACACGCAAATAAAAACTCTCGTATTTCATGAAAAAAAAAGATTTAGGGCATTTATTATTGAGGAAAAATGGGACAAAGAAAATTAGGAATAACCAGCAATCTCCTGCACTCTTTCAATATTTACATTTAGTCCTAGACATCTGTATGCTCTTCCATCTAGAGTCAACATTTGAATTTACTGGTTCATCTGGGAAGGATGGCAATATGGAATTGATTTAAATGAAATGTGTAGGGCATAAATAAAATATACTACCATTTTCATAACTGCTAGTATCTACTACAAAGCTCTTGAGTTGCTCCAGGTAGTTCTGTAAGATCTCAACATTGCTGGGTTCATCCCTATGACCTTGGCATGCTGCTTTTCCATCCGGAAATGACTTCTTGACTCCATTCTTCTTTTTCAGTCTTACACACCTTTCTAAACCAAACACCAGTATTTAATTCTCCATGCATTTCTGATCACTCTATTATCAGGTACACTTCCAGCTCCTCACAGATACTAAAATAATACAAGTATTTTTGTTTTCTGAGAACATCACAATATTTAAGCACAATTAGTATTGTTCATGAAAAAAAAAAAGCTTTCACATTTTACCTATAAAGTTTGTTTCCCTTGATTTTCTCATTTTCACCTAGTGGGAAATTGCTTTACCAATAGGTGGACATGAAATTCACTGGAGCTCTAACAAAATCTGTCTGTCACATCCTTGTTTACAATACATAATCCAACAAGAGCACTGAATCACAGCTACATGACACTATTAAACACATGAGAGCCAAAGGGGGAAAAGCAAAATTCTAATTGCTTCTTTTCCCAAGAGTTGATACTTATGGGATATGAACCTAATGGGAGTTCACTCTCATTTTTATTAATTAGACTCTAAGAATCAATATGCAGAGTATAAAACTATCATTCATATCAACCAATCTTTACCAAGAGTCGTTACTTTCACCAGAGGTCAAGAACAGTGACATATCATTATCATGGAGGCTATTAGGCTATGACACTTCAACATCTAACAGCTCTGCAAGGTTAGTATTCAGAACTATCCACCAGCAACATCAGATTTGATTTCCTCCCCCTTCGGAGAAATTGGGGCGAAACACATAACTGAAATTTCAGGGAACAAGGAGTGTGTGTCTGAATCCCAGTCCTGACTTATGATTTTAGATCTTCAGTTGTGGCTCTGTGCTAAATCACTTCAGTTGTGTCCAACTCTTTGTGACCCCATGGACTGTAGCCCACCAGGCTCCTCTGCCCATGGGATTCTCCAGACAAGAATACTGGAGTGGGTTGTCCTGCTCTCCTCTATGGGATCTTCCCAATCCAGGGACAGAACCTGTATCTCTTACATCTACCTGCATTGGCAGGCAAGTTCTTTATCACTAGCACCATCTGGGAACCCTCTGTGACTGCTTCCAAGTGCAATTACAAATGCAAAAAGGTTTTCTTTCTTTTTTTCTTTTTAAAATAGCTATCTGTCCTCACTCTAAAATTCACACTACATTATGAGCAAGGAAAGGATGAGATGGTTGAATGGCATCACTGATTCAGTGGACATGAGTTTGTGCAACTCTAGGAAATGGTAATGGCACCCCACTCCAGTACTCTTGCCTGGAAAATCCCATGGACTGTGAGAACCTTGTACAATGCAGTCCACGGGTCGCTAGGAGTTGGACACGACTAAGCGACTTCACTTTCACTTTTCACTTTCATACACTGGAAAAGGATATGGCAACCCACGCCAGTATTCTTGCCTGGAGAATCGCAGGGATGGGGAAGCTTGGTGGGCTGCCGTCTATGGGGTCACACAGAGTCAGACACGACAGAAGCGACTTAGCAGCAGCAGGAGCCGCAGGAGATGGTGAAGGAAAGGGAAGCCTAGCATGCTACAGTCCATGAGCTGTACAAGCCTAGCATGTACAGTCCATGCTACAATCCTTGCAAAGAATCAGACACGACTGAGCGACAGAACAACAACAAATGAGCAAAGAGTACCTTATGAGCAAGGACACTTTCCTGTCTTGGCTGAATGAAATTGTGACCAACACTTCCTTCTTTACTCACTTTGACAGTGTGAGAATTTTGTTCACTTATGTGGAGTCTATATTAACATGTAGCATGGGGTCACAGAGAGTCAGACGCAACTTAGCGACTGAACTGAACTGAAGCATATTTCAAATGATTTTTATTAAAAACTCGTATGTTTATTGATACTTGCTGTATGTAAGGCACCATGCCAAACATTGTATTGAGTAAACACTCTAGTGCTGAAGAAAAATCAGTAAATAATCCATAATAATTGATGCAGATTTATTATAAAAATATATTCATGGGCACATAGAAAATTTTCTTTTTTTTGGATTTTGCTACTGTAAAGGTTGGGGGCGGGAGGAGAAGGGGACGACAGAGAATGAGATGGCTGGATGGCATCACCGACTCTGTGGACATGAGTTTGAGTGTACTCCGGGAGTTGGTGATGGACAGGGAGGCCTGGCATGCTGTGATTCATGGGGTCGTGGAGAGTCGGACACGACTGAGCGACTGAACTGAACTGAACTGATTTATTAATTTATTTATTTTAATTGGAGGCTAATTACTTTACATTATTGTATTGGTTTTGCCATACATTGACATGAATCTGCCACAGGTGTACATGTGTTCCCCGTCTTGAACCCCCCTCCCACCTCCCTCCCCATCCCATCCCTCTAGTTCATCCCAGTACACCAGCCCCAAGCATCCTTTATCATACATCAAACCTGGGGCTTCCACTGTTAAAGTCCTTAACTAAAGGGTCTTCAAAATCAAATACATTTTATAAGATAAAGGACATAGAGTGAGACGAGCTAAAGGAATTTGATGCATCAAAAATGAAACCTTTATGTTCTTTTGTGAAATAACTAAAACTTGTGATACCTGTAGGAACATCAAAAAGAAAATTTTTCTTGTCAGATGATATGAATCTAGGAATTACAAATAATTTAGTTTGACTTTATTTGGAGACCATGGAAAATATTCATAATTTAAGAAGTTAATATTCAGTAAACATTTTCAAATTTCTATATTACTATATGTATTAATGTAGAAAGGAGCAACAAAAAGATGTGCTAAGGATAAGAAATAGATGGAAAACAGTGGAAACAGTGTCAGACTTTATTTTTTTGGGCTCCAAAATCACTGCGGATGCTGATTGCAGCCATGAAATTAAAAGACGCTTACTCCTTGGAAGGAAAGTTATGACCAACCTAGATAGTATATTGAAGAGCAGAGACATTACTTTGCCAACCAAGGTCCGTCAAGTCAAGGCTATGGTTTTTCCCGTGGTCATGTATGGATGTGAGAGTTGGACTGTGAAGGAAGCTGATCGCCGAAGAATTGATGCTTTTGAACTGTGGTGCTGGAGAAGACTCTTGAGAGTCCCTTGGACTGCAAGGAGATCCAACCAGTCCATTCTAAAGGAGATCAATCCTGGGTGTTCATTGGAAGGACTTATGCTAAAGCTGAAACTGCAATACTTTGGCCACCTCATGCGATGAATTGACTCACTGGAAAAGACTCTGATGCTGGGAAAGGTTGAGGGCGGGAGGAGAAGGGGACGACAGAGAATGAGATGGCTGGATGGCATCACCGACTCTGTGGACATGAGTTTGAGTGAACTCCAGGAGTTGGTGATGGACAGGGAGGCCTGGCATGCTGTGATTCATGGGGTCGCAGAGAGTCGGACACGACTGAGTGACTGAACTGAACTGAAGGATAAGAAAACTTAAAATTCTGGCCATGATTAAAGAATAAAAATGCTGGTCAAATAAAGCATATTATAGGGAGAAGCTGAATAGGTTAACAGTAAAATAACATTGACATTTTCTTACCAAGAGCCAGGGCCTGGGCTTAGCTCCTTGTGAGAATCATTTTACTTAATTTTCATTGAAATATATTTTTGCTTTTTCAGAGTTGGAGAGCAGACCTGATTAGTTAAAGGTCTTGTGGTAAGTATGGAGTTCAGGGACGCTTCAATCCACTAATTCTAACTTGCTATCAGGGCTTATGTGTGAGTGTTTAGTCACTAAGTCATGTTCAACTCTTTGTGACCTCATAGACTATAGACCACCAGACTCCTCTGTCCATGAGATTCTCCAGGCAAGAATACTGGAGTGGGTTGCCATTTCCTCCTCCGGGGGATCTTCCCAATACAGGGATCAAACCTGAGTCTCCTCTGTCTCCTGAATTGCAGGCAGATATTTTAAGAATTATAACATCATGAAACAGTGAAACTGAGATGTTAAAGATTATTTAATCCAAGCATCAGGTGCTTACTGTTATTAATAATGCCTACTAAGTAACTAGTTATTTAAGATAAAATCAGCATTTTGTCTGAAAGATCTGGGTATTTTGATGGTTGGAGTGTTTGTTTCGTTGTAAAACCAAATATTTCTCCAAAAGTTTTAAGCAGTTATTTTTACTTCAATCTATTGGTGACATATAAAATGAGACCAATAACTCTTTTTTTATTTTTTTTATTGGAGGCTAATTATTTTACAATATTATATTGGTTGGTTTTGCCATACATTGACGTGAATCCTCAAACAAACCAATATGTTGAACTATAGCTGTCAGGTGTCAGCTGTCAGGGTTTTTATTTTGCTAAAAAAAAATCCTTAGTTATTCTAACTGTTCTAATATGGCAGAGATTAGATCATTTTACTAGTTTACTAGTTTTCCAGTTTTTCTCTATCACATAAAGTATTGCATCTTGAATGAACACATTAATCGAACTATTGCTTGAGTTTTAAGTAAGATTATGAATTTCCATTTTCTAGAATCTACTCATTATCTATACAAATGTAAACTAAAAGAGAGTTGGTCTTTAAACAAAGAACACATCCCAAAATTGACAAATACTGAGTTTAAATTAAAATTTCTGATTGCATTTTGCATGTGCTCTACTAATCCACATCTCTATTATCTTTGAATTACATAGAGAGCATCTGTAAAATACAGGATTATATTAATAAAAAAGACCAGAATAAACAGGACCTAGTATTTGTGTTCAAAAATGCTTCTCATATTTGGGGGAGTGGATTACAGGTTTCTCATCTCTTCCATCAACCATGAAATGTAAATTCCATAAACTAAACTTTGTACACTGATCCCCCGGTCACAGTGGTGGAATACATGACCTATATTGATGTCATTATAGTCTGACTCCCAATTATCAAAATTAGAATAAAGGATGAAGGTTTTTGAGTCTGGAAAACCTATTGAGGTATAAGGATGATATCTGCCATGCAGTTATATTTCTGCCCCTTGGGGTCATACTCCAGGGAGAAGGAAGTTGGGACATTAAAGAAGTAGACCTCAAGTGAGATGATACAGATAGTTGCCCAGTCCTTCAGATATTTTGAGTTATGATTCTAGTACAGAAAATATCTGAAATCAATACAATTACTTTTCATATTTGTGAATTATATGTTAATTTACTAGAGAAAGCACACACTGCTCACATATTCTGAGTGAAATAAAAATAATATGCCATTTTACATGAGTAGTATTAATACATACATAAAGAATGTGGAAAGAAAGAAAAAGTCCTCAGAATTAGCAATAGTAATGTTCACTCTGATTTTAAAAATCTAGAAATTGATATTTTCTCTTAAAATATTATAAAGTATCTTAATTATAAAATAATTAATTTTAATTTTTTTTTCCTCTGGTTCAACTAACATCATTGTCTCAGAGAAGCGGGAGAGGCTCAGGAGATCACTGCATTATGAGTCTTCTTTGATGAGAGATTGAACAATGACTTCCCCAGAATTACTCTCCGCAACACCCACTCACACGTACACACGTGCACACAGTCACTAACACACATGCACACACAGGTATAAAATATTCTCATTTTCTCTTTAAATGTAGAAGGGACTGAGAAGAAAATGGACCCTGGAAATCACTCCTCAGCGACTGAGTTTATCCTCGCTGGGCTCACAGAACAGCCAGAACTCCATCTGCCCCTTTTCTTCCTCTTCCTGGGAATCTATGTGGTCACAGTGGTGGGGAACCTGGGCATGATCATACTGATTTGGCTCAGTTCCCACCTGCACAACCCCATGTACTATTTCCTCACCAACTTGTCCTTTATTGATCTCTGTCAGTCCACTGTCATTACCCCCAAAATGCTGGTGAACTTTGTGACAGAGAAGAATATTATCTCCTATCCTGAATGCATGACTCAACTTTATTTCTTTATCATTTTTGCTATTGCAGAAAGTCACATGTTGGCTGCAATGGCATATGACCGCTATGTTGCCATCTGCAACCCCTTGCTTTACAACATCACCATGTCTTATCACATCTGCTTCTGCCTCACAGTGGGAGTTTATATTTTGGGCATCACTGGATCCACAATCCATACAGGATTTATGTTGAGACTCTTTTTCTGCAAGACCAATATCGTTAACCATTATTTCTGTGATCTCTTTCCACTCTTGGAACTATCCTGTTCCAGCATCTATGTCAATGAATTATTGGTTATATTCTTGAGTGCATTTAACATTTTGACTCCTGCTCTAGTTATTCTTGCTTCCTACATCTTCATCATTTCCAGCATCCTCCAAATCCACTCCATGGAGGGCAGGTCCAAAGTCTTCAGCACCTGCAGCTCTCACATCGCTGCTGTTGCTATTTTCTATGGATCTGCTGCATTCATGTACCTGCAACCATCATCAGTCAGCTCCATGGACCAAGGGAAAGTGTCTTCTGTGTTTTATACTATCATTGTGCCCATGCTAAACCCCCTGATCTATAGCCTACGGAACAGGGATGTAAAATTTGCCCTGAAAAAAAATTTTAGACTGTGAAAAACATATATGAACAGAGTCAATATTATGATGGCATATCAGTTATTTGGACTGCCAAGGAAGTCCCCAATTCTTAATTCAGTTCAGTTCAGTTCAGTCGCTCAGTAGTGTCCGACTCTCCACAAACCCATGAATCACAGCATGCCAGGCCTCCCTGTCCATCACCAACTCCCGGAGTTCACTCAGACTCATGTCCACAGAGTCAGTGATGCCATCCAGCCATCTCATTCTCTGTCGTCCCCTTCTCCTCCCGCCCTCAAACTTTCCCAGCATCAGAGTCTTTTCCAGTGAGTCAACTTGTCGCATGAGGTGGCCAAAGTATTGCAGTTTCAGCTTTAGCATAAGTCCTTCCAGTGAACACCTAGGATTGATCTCCTCTAGAATGGACTGGTTGGATCTCCTTGCAGTCCAAGGGACTCTCAAGAGTCTTCTCCAGCACCACAGTTCAAAAGCATCAATTCTTCGGTGATCAGCTTCCTTCACAGTCCAACTCTCACATCCATACATGACCACGGGAAAAACCATTGCCTTGACTAGACGGACCTTGGTTGGCAAAGTAATGTCTCTGCTCTTCAATATACTATCAAGGTTGGTCATAACTTTCCTTCCAAGGAGCAAGCGTCTTTTAATTTCATGGCTGCAATCAGCATCCGCAGTGATTTTGGAGCGCAAAAATAAAGTCTGACACTGTTTCCACTGTTTTTCCATCTATTTCCCATGAAGTGATGGGACCAGATGCCATGATCTTTGTTTTCTGAATGTTGAGCTTCAAGCCAACCTTTTCACTCTCTCTTTCACTTTCATCAAGAGGCTTTTGAGTTCCTCTTCACTTTCTGCCATAAGGGTGGTGTCATCTGCCTATCTGAGGTTATTGATATTTCTCCCGGCAATCTTGATTCCAGCTTGTGCTTCTTCCAGCCCAGCATTCCTCAATATATTTAATAGAGTAACCTCTAACCTTAATTGATCCTTTCATAATAGGTGTCAGTAACTTGTTTTCCACCAAATATATTATTCAGACTCTGAGAGGTGGATTCTTTGGAGATTGGGTCAGAACTAATTAGTAATAGAGAAGACTATTTAAAATTAATAAAAAATCCAAGATGTTGCAACTAATGTTTTCTATTCAGAATCCATTAGGAGACCCTTTCAAATTTCTATTTCTTTCTGTTGTTGTTCAGTCACTCAGTCATGCCCGACTGTTTGTGACCACATGAACTCAGCATGTCAGGCTTCTCTGTCCTTCTCTATCTCCCGGAGTTTGCTCAAACACATGTCCATTGAATCGGTGATGCCATCCTACCATCTCATCCTCTGTTTTCTCCTTCTTTTCTTGCCTTCATTCTCTCCCAGCATCATGGTCTTTTCCAAGAATTGGCGTTTCACATCGGGTGGCCAAAGTATGTCTCTCTGATTTCACTCCAGTTTTATTTTCATATTGTGATTCATTATGATAGATATTAGACCGCCTTAATATGAAGTTGCAAATTTCATGAGGTCAGTAACTGTGATTCTATAATTTTTATATCCTAGTTTAAATCTCATTGAGTGGTAAAATGCTTTCTAAACTCAACATTCAAAAAAGTAAGATCTTGGCATCTGGTGCCATCACTTCATGGAAAATAGATGGGGAATAAAAGGAAACAGTGACATTTTATTTGCTTGGGCTCCACAATGTCTTTGGACAGTGACTGCACCACAAAATTAAGAAACGTTTGATCCTAGGGAAAAAAAAGCCATGACAAACCTAGACAGCATGTTAAAAAGCAGAGACGTCACTTTGCCAACAAAGGTCAGCATAGCCAAAGTTATGTTTTTTCCAATAGTCATGTATGGATGTGAGACCTGGAACATCAAGAAGGCTGAGTGCTGAAAAATATATTTTCTTCAATTGTGATGCTGGTGAATACTCTTGAGAGTCCATTGGACAACAAAGATCAAAACACTCAATCCCCAAAGAAATCAACCCTGAATACTCATTTTAAGGACTGATGCTAAAGCTGAAACACTAATACCTTGGCCACACGATGTGAAGGGCCGACTCATTGGAAAAGACCCTGATGTGGGGAAGGACGGAGGGCAGGAGGAGAAGGGAGCGGCAGAGGATATGATGGTTAGATAGTATCACTGACTCAATGGACATTTGTTTGAGCAAACTCCAGAAGATAGTGCAGGACAGGGAAGCATGTTGTGCTACATTCCATGGGGTCACAAAGAATAGGACACCACTTAAGGATGGAACAACAGACCTCAGTTCAGTTCAGTTCAGCTGCTCAGTCGACCCTTTGCAACCCCATGAATAACAGCACACCAGGCCACCCTGTCCATCACCAAATCCCAGAGTTTACCGAAACTCATGTCCATCGAGTCGGTGATGCCATCCAGCCATCTCATCCTCTGTCGTCCCCTTCTCCTTCTACCTCCAATCCCTCCCAGCATTAGGGTCTTTTCCAATGAGTCAACACTTCACATGAGGTGGCCAAAGTATTGGAGTTTCAGCTTCAACATCAGTCCTTCCAATGAACACCCGGGACTGATCTCCTTAGGATGGACTGGTTGAATCTCCTTGCAGTCCAAGAGTCTCAAGAGTCTTCTCCAACACCACAGTTCAAAAGCATCCATTCTTCAACATTCAGCTTTCTTCACAGTCCAAATCCCACATCCATACATGACCACTGGGAATACCATAGCCTTGACTAGATGGACGTTTGTGGACAAAGTAATGTCTCTGCTTTTGAGTATGCTATCTAGATTGGTCATAACTTTCCTTCCAAGAAGTAAGTGTCTTTTAATTAAATGGCTGCAATCACCATCTGCAGTGATTTTGGAGCCCAAAAAATAAAGTCTGACACTGTTTCCTCTTCATTTTCTGCCACAAGGGTGGTGTCATCTGCATATCTGAGGTTGTTGATATTTCTCCCGGCAATCTTGATTCCAGCTTGTGCTTCTTCCAGCCCAGCGTTCCTCATGATGTACTCTGCATATAAGTTAAATAAGCAGGGTGACAATATACAGCCTTGACATTACTTTACCATTAGTGCCACCTTATTGCTGTTGTTCAGTTACTAAGTTGTCAGAAGACTTTTCGCAAACCCATGGACGGCAGTATGTCAGGCTTCCCTGTTCTTCACTATCTCCCAGAGTCTACTCAAACTTATGCCATCCGACCATCTAATCCTTTGTTGCCCTCTTCCCATGTGCCACCTGGGAAGCCCCAAATCTGCCGTTAAAAAGAATGTGTGTCATGGAATGTTGCTACTTGCTATGAAAATATACATATATTCAAATATATGACTCTTGTTCAGATCTTCCTTATCTTTGCTGATTTTTATTATATTTTTCTGTCTTATAATCAACATTATTGATTTATTTCATTCTATTTTTACTATAATGAGATTTTATCAAGACTATATCAAGATACAGTTTTATCAAGATTACATCAAGAATGTATGTACCCATTCTAAGCATAAATTCCTCCTACCAAAAGTTTTGACAATTGCGTACACTGTGCACTGGTGAGACAAACACCTCAGTAGTGATATGAAATATTTTTGTCATTCTAAACGGCTCTCTCATGGCCTTTCCTTGATAGTCTGCCTTGCCCCATGGCAGTCTGGAAATGACCTCATTTCTACCTCTGTGGATTAGTTCTACTTTTCTAGATTTCTAGAATCTCATATATATGGAATTATACAGTAGGTACTCTTTTATGTTTGGCTCATTTTAGACAACATGTCATTTAAAGATTAATCCATGTTAATGCATGTATCTGTGATTTACTACTTTTTATTAATAAATTGTATTGCACCCTGTCATACAAGTACATACCACAATCCATTTACCTATTCATTAGTTAAATATTTGGGTTGTTTCCAGTGGGTTCTTAGTACCAAATCTTCCATACTCATTTTTGTACAAGTCTTAGTGTATATATATGTGTACATTTCTCTAGGGAAAATTACTGAGAAGTAGAGGTGTTAAGTTATAATATAAGTGCATACTTGACTTTCTAAAATGGCTGTATAGCTTTCCAAAGTGGTAACTCTATATCCTATCTAGATATTTCATATTGCCTCAAAGCTTTGCAATTGTAGGTTTTTGTTTGTCTATTATTTACTTATTTAATGTTAATTCAATATAGGTATGTCGTGGTTTGTCACTGTGGTTTTACTTTAGTTTTCATTTCCTAATGTGTACTGATTTTATTGTTTTTATGAGCTTATTAACATTTTTTATCTTCTTCTCCGATATATCTGTTCAGATAGTTTTCCTATTTTTCACTGGCATGATAATCTTCATGCTATTGTCTTGTCTATATTGTTTATACATTTTCAATAACAGTCCATAGTGGCTTGTTTTAATTTTCTAATGATGTCTTTTAAAGAATAGTTTTTAAGTTGGATGAAACAGAGTTTATCAACATAATATGGTTAATCTGTGTTCTAAGAATTATCAATCTACTCCAATGTATTCAATTTTCTTTAGTCTTTTCTCCGGAAGTTGAATAGTTTAGCCTTCAAGCTTACTTATATACTTCATTTCAAGTTCATCTTTTTTTTTCCCCAAGTTCATCTTTATTTAGCTGTTAGGTAGACATTTCAGATTTCTTTTTTCTTCTTATTTTTAATCAAGTGAAATTCTTTCTTATTTTTAACAGAGTGAATTCTTTTTAAATTGTACTTTGAAGCATGTAATGATAAAATAATCTATTTACTTACAGAATAGGGGACTGCATATATGATTCTATATCCTCTAACTTTATGACTTTTTTAATGTCATAAAACAACATCTCTTACTTAATGAGATGAAAGTTTTAAACATTGCAATTGCTATTTGTATTGTGAGGTCTGTAATTACCACTTTCTAATTAATCACATATTGTAACAGTAATAAAGACAATTATTATTATTATTATTGCTACTATTTTTCAGGATGCTATATGCTTTGCTTAGTTGCTCAGCAATGTCCAAGTCTCTGCAACCCTGTGCACTGTAGCCCACCAGATCCTCTGTCCATGGGGATTCTCCAGGCAAGAATACAGGAGTGGCTTGCTATGCCCTCCTCCAGGGGATCTTCCTGAACCAGGGGTTGAACCCAAGTCTTTTGCATTGCAGGCATATTCTTTACCATCTGAGCCACCAGGGAAGCCCTTCAGGTCCTATACCTCTGTTAATTAGATTGTGAGGTGACTTGTCCAAGTTTACCAGCAGTAAATGGTGGATCACAAGATGAACAGAAGCACTTGGATTTTAAGCATACTCACTTAATCACTACTTATACTTCTTCCTTCAAGCAAAGATCTCCAAATTGGTAAATAGTGTGTCAATTCAGATGCCACATTTGCACAAATCATTTGAATAAAAATATTAAATAAAGTTTTTATTTCCTAATAATTAAAACTAGTAGTATAAAAACTAAAATAATTTTATAGCACTGCTGCTGCTGCTGCTAAGTCGCTTCAGTCGTGACTGACTCTGTGCAACCCCAGAGATGGCAGACCATCAGGCTCCCCTGTCCCTGGGATTCTCAAGGCAAGAACACTAGAGTGGGTTGCCATTTCCTCCTCCAAGCATGAAAGTGAAAAGTGAAAGTGAAGTCACTCAGTCATGTCCAACTCTTAGTGACTCCAAGGACTGCAGCCCACCAGGCTCCTCCATCCATGGGATTTTCCAGGCAAGAGTACTGGATATGGGGTGCCATTGCGTGTATCTCTATATTGTTATTCAACTTATCTTTTATAATTATGGGGGAAATTATAAAATTATTAGTCATCATCCTTCCATTTTAGGCTTGTTAGGAACTTCTCACAGGGTTAATGGCAGTATCTAAAAGATGCTTTTAGTAAGCCCCAAGTTAAAATATCCAAGTACTTATGTTTTAGGAGTGTATCATCATATATAAATACAGTTAGTATTATATACGAAAACAAAAATTTCAAATCTTACATATAAATTTTGTTTCCCTCAATTTTTTGTTTTCCCCTTGTGAAATATCTCTTTGAAACATTATTTTAGTGCATGGTTTTATAATTTCACTGGGTTCTAACAAAATCTATCACATCCGTGTTTATGATAAATAACAAGAAAAACTAACCAGAGCTATGTGACACTGTTCAACACTTGAGAGCCAATGGGTATATAGAGAAATTCTAGTTGTTTAGTTTTCCAAGAGCCATAGTTGTGGGGTAAGATTCTACTGGGAGATAGTTACCATTGTTTGTTCCTCATCAGATACTTAGCATCAGTACCCAGAGTATAAAATCACCATCTATCAACTAACTTTTGCAGAGGGCCACCAACTTCACCAGAGATTGACCAGTGACACAAAATTATTACCACGGATGCTTTTAGGCTATGACCCTCAACACTAAAGAGTCCTGCAAGGTTGGTACTCAGAACTATCCAATGGCATCATCAGAATATTTTTACCTTCAGAGAAGTAGTGGAGAAAAACATAACTCAGAATTTTTAAGGAGGAAATGTTTTAAATTCAGTCATAACTTTTAAAATGTTTATCTTCTTTAGCTACCTCCTAGTGCACTAACAGATACAGGTAGCTGTTTTTCTATCTCTACCTGTCCTCACTCAAATTGTCAACTCCCAGAAAAAAAGTAATACTTTATCATCAAGCTTTCCCCTGTTGAAGAAATTCAAGGCAAACACTTTGTTTACTCACTTCAACTCTGGCAAATGTGAGAACTTCATTCACTTATGTGGAGTCTATGTTAACTTTTCACTAAACTTTCAATCATTTTATTAAAATATATTTATCAGAACTTTCTGTAAGGAAGGCACTGTTTTGAGTTAATCATCCAGTACTGAAGAAAAACTAGTAAATAAGTAAATTAATAGAGATTAAAGTACATGCTAAATGTAACATAAGAAATGTTTTCTTGGGCACAAAGAAAATGGTCTTATTAACTGGGGCTTGCACTTTTAAGGACCTTGATTATGGTGTCTTTACTATTAAATAGGTTTCACAGGATAAGGGGAATAGAGCGAGAAATAGTAAGCCTATTTACTATTAAGTAGATTTCACATGATAAAGGGGTAGAGTGAGAAAAGCTAAAGAAATTTGAGGAATTGAAAATGAGAGCCTACTATGCTTTTTTGTGCAACAAATTATGTGATAGCTGTTTTGATATTAAGAAGGAAACATTTCTTTAGCTGTCAGACAATATAAATCTTTGAATGACAAAGAAACTGATTTGAACTTATTTAGTCACTATGGAAAACATTGATAGTTTAGGAAGTTAATATTCAGTAAAAATCTTCAAATATGTATTATCATATATGTTCATGCAAAAGAGGCAAGAAAAAGATGTGCTAAGGAAAAGAAAATTTGAAAAATTGGCCATCATTAAGGAATGAAAATGTTGCTTAAATAAAATATATATCAGAAAGAAATTCAATATATCAAAGGTAAAATAGCGCTGACATTTTCTTATTAAGATCCACTTAATTTTCACATGAAACAGATATTAATATTTTTGTTTCTTCAGAGAACTGGACAGTAGATGTAATTAACTCAAGGTCATAGGGCAAGTATGGAATTGATGTCAAGTTTTTATCCATTATTTTCTTAATATCAGGAATTATAATAATTATAAGTTCATTAAACATTGAAACTGGAAGAAATGTAAAAGACTATTTAATCCAACCAGCCATTAATTGCTTATGTCATTAATAATATATCTGCTAAGTAACTAGTTATTCAGGCTGAATTTTGACTAAGATTTAGTTATGTCTGAGAGTTGGAATACTCATTTCAGTTTGAACACGAATATTTCTCCTGTAGTTTCAAGCAGTTAGTTTTACTTCAGTCTCTTAATGACATATAAAATGACACCAATATGTCTTAAATAAAGCAATATTTTGAACCATGAGTTAACTATTCTATGCTGTATGAATTTTTGCTTCTCTCCAAAACTATCTTCAGTTTTTTCAAACATTCTAAAATGACAGGTTTCTAGATCATTTTTCTGAAATTGTCTAGTTTCTCTGTGACATTAAGTATTTTAAATCCAACTACTGTTTGAGTTTTAAGTAAAAATATAAACTTCCATATTCTAGAATCTGCTCATCTTTGCAAATGTAAACTAATATATTGATCTCTTAAAAAAAATCACACAACTGACCAATATTATCCAAAACTGCACTTAAACTAAAATTTCTAATTCTATTTTGCATGCACTCTACTGACCTACATCTCTACCATCTTTGAATTCTATAGAGACCACACGCAAAATACATGATTTCAAACACACAAACACATACAAGGACCAGCATAGAATCCTCTGTTTGCCTTTAAAAACTTTTTTTTATATTTTTGGAATATGGATACTTTTCTCTCCTCTACCATTGGCCATAAAGTTCAAATTACATTGATCAATCTGTGTACACTGTCATCCTGGTCACAGTGATGGAATACCTGCCCTACTTTTAGGACATTATTTTCTGGTTCCTGAGATTATCTAGGGCTTCCCAGATAGTGCTAGAGGTAAAGAACCAGCTTGCTAATGCAGGTAGACATAAGAGATGTGGGTTTGATCCCTGCGTTGAGAAGATCCCCTGTAGGAAGGCATGACAACCCACTCCAGTATTCTTGCCTGGAGAATCCCATGGGCAGAGGAGCCTGGTGTGCTCTGGTCCATAGGGTTGCAAAGAACTGAAGCAACTTAGCACGCACACCCACATGCACAAGATTATCTACATTAAAACAAGGGAGGATGGTTTCTGGAGTTGGAAAGCTATTGAGATATAAGCATGATGTCTGCCAAGAAGTTATGTTTCTGCCCTCTGGGCTCATGGTCTAGGGAGAAGGAAACTGCCATATTAAACAGCAGCCCTCAGGTGGAATGATACTGGTAGTCATCCAGTGCTTCAGATATTTTGAAGTGGGGTTCTAGTAAGGAAAGTAGCTGAGATTAATGCAATTACTTTTCAAAGATTTATGACTCTTCTTTATTGATTATAGAAGACATGCACTGCTGTTTCTCATTGTGAGTGAAATGAATAGTATGCCATTTGACATGCATCTGTTAATAGAATATGGAAGGAAAGAAAAAGTACTCAGAAATGACAATGTGTGCTTAGTGCTTAGCCGCTCATGTCTAACTCGTTGCGACCCTATGGCCTGTAGCCGCCAGGCTCCTCAGTCCATGGGAGTTTCCAGACCAGAATACTGTAGTGGATTGCCATTCCCTTCTCCAAGGGATCATCCTGACCCAGACATCAAACCCATATCTCCTGCATTGTAGTCAGACTCATTTGAGCTACGATGGAAGCCCATTCCAATGATTTTAAAAATCCAGAAATTGGGGTTGCCTCTGAGAAAGTTATGAAGTGCTTGAATTATAAAGTCTGTAGAGTTTGTATTTCCTTCACTGACCCAACCAGGACCATTATTTTTTTGTCCCAGAGAAGCAAGAGAGACTCGAGAGATCCCTGCATTGTGAATCTCCTCTGTGGAGGGATCAAATAATGATCTCGCCAGAATTACTCTCCCCTATAACACACACACACACACACACACACACACACACATGTGCACACAAATGCATGCACACACGCAAACTAAAGTATATTGATTTTCTTTTATAAACTTAGAACTGACTGAAAAGATAATGGACCCTGGGAATCACTCCTCTGTGACTGAGTTCATCCTCGCTGGGCTCACAAAACAGCCACAACTCCAGCTGGTCCTTTTCTTCTTCTTCCTAGGAATATGTGGTCACAATGGTGGGGAACCTGGGCATGATCACACCGATTTGGCTCAGTTCTCACCTGCACACTCCAATGTATTACTTCCTTATCAACCTGTCCTTTATTGATTTCTGTCATTCCACTGTCATAATCCCCGTAATGCTGGTGAACATAGTGACAGAGAAGAATATTATCTCCAAAACTGAATGCACGACTTCAGTTCTGTTTCTTCATCATTTTTATCATTGCAGAGGGTTATATGTTAGCTGCAATGGTATATGACCACTATGTTGCCCTCTGTAACCCCTTGGTTTAAAGTGTCATCCTGTCTTACCACAACTGCTTCCGCTTCACAGTGGGAGTTTGTATTTTGGGCTTCATCAGGTCTATGATCCATAAAGGCTTTACCTTGAGACACTTTTTCTGCAAGAACAAGGTTGTTAACCATTATTTCTGTGCTTTCTTTCCATTCTTGGAGCTATACTGTTCTAGCACCTATAGCAACAAAGTATTGGTTCTAGTCTTAAGTGTATTTAGCATCGTGACACCTTTCTTAACCAGCCTGCTTCCTACATCTTCATTCTCTCTGCTGCTGCTGCTGCTGCTAAGTCGTTTCAGTCGTGTCCAACTCTGTGCGACCCCACAGACGGAAGCCCACCAGGCTCCCCTGTCCCTGGGATTCTCCAGGCAAGAACAGTGGAGTCATTGTCTCTAGCCTCCACTGAGGGCAGGTCCAAGCCTTAAGTACATGCACTTCTCATATTTCAGCTGTTGCTCTTTTCTCTGGATCTGCAACATTCACATACCTGCAGCCATCATCTGTGAGCTCCATGGATCAAGGAAAAGTGTCCTCTGTGTTTTATACCTGCATTGTACCCATGCTGAATCCTCTGATCTACAGTCTGCATAACAAGGATGTCAAACTTGCCCTGAAAAAATTCTGGAGATTGAAAAACGTGTATGAATAGAATGACTATCGTGATGACATAGAAGTCATTTGGGTCCCTGAGATATAATATGTATTGGGTTTACTGATTGGGGAAATTTAGTGACATATAAAAAATATATCCAAAATTCTGGGGGAGGGAACAAGATGGCAGAGGAATAGGATGGCGAGGCCACTTTCTCCCCCACAATTCACCAAGAGAACCTTTGAACGTGGAGTAAAGTCCACAAAACAACTTCTGAATGCTGGAAGAGGACACCAGGCACCCAAAAAAGCACCCCATTGTCTTCGAAAGGAGGTAGGAAAAAACATAAAAGATAAAAAGAGAAACAAAAGAGGTAGGGACAGAGCTCCTCCCCGGGAAGGGAGGCTTTAAAAAGAGAAAAGTTTCCAAACACCAGGAAACACTCTCACTGGTGAGTCTGTGGTGAGCCTTGGAACCTCAGAGGGTCACATAACTGGGAGGGAAAAGAAAGAAATAATTAAAACCCACAGATTACCCACCAAACAGTAACTGCCAAAGGAGAAGAAGCGCAGACGCCTGCATACGCCATTAGCAAGCGGGGGCTGGGCAGGGAGGAGCCGACTGAACTGCTTAGAGAGAGGACTGGGCTTGAATGCCGCGAGAACAATCTGAGAGAACTAACTGGGGATAGCAAAGCAGACTGGGATAGCTTCCCCACAAAAAGGTGGAAAGCTCTAACCTAAGACTCCGCCAGCCCCCCTCACAGAACAAAGGGCTGAGCAGAGCGAGCCGGCTGCGGTCGGCCCATACCCTATCCCCCGCCGAGACAGGCAGGGAGGTCAGCCAGAACCAGAGGGGGCAACCGTGACCCCAGAAAGGCATCCGATACAAACTGCAGGCAGGCTAGTTGCTAATCAAGACTTCTTGGGCTTGGGCCAGTCAATATCTGCCTGAGAAGGTGCGCCAGTTGTACACCCAGAAAACCGAGTGGCAGGGACTGGGGAGGTGATAAGTCGCAACGACCGCGCTCGCCAAACACCTGGTCCCCTGAGCTGCTCAGACGGGGGAAGACACAAAACGCAGACCCAACCAAGTCTGCGCCTTTGTGGAGTGCCCGAGAAACTGAACTTGAGCCGCTCAGACCTGGGAAGTGCATACAACACAGCGCTGGCCTCAGACAGTTCCCAGCACAGCAACCTAGAGCATGTGCAGTGTAGACTGGGACAGCACAGGAGCTGTGAGTGGGGGCAAACCTAGTGTGGCCGAGACGCTGCGAGCTCTCCCCACAGACGCCAGAGATATTTCTCTGCAGCGTTCCTCCCTTCCCAGAACAGGACTGAACAACTGAGCCTTAAAAAGTGTCCACCACAGCCCCCTAGTGTCAGGGCGGAAATTAGACACTGATGAGACCAGCAAACAGAAGCTAAAACAGAGAGAACCACCTTGGAAATGACAGATAGAGAAGTCTAGAGGCTACTACAAGAATAAAACTGAAAACAAGAGGCAAGAGGCTTAAGCCCGAATCCTGAGAATACTAGAGAACTCCTGACTCCAGGAAACACTAATCGATAGGAGCTCATCAAACACCTCCATACCTACACTAAAACCAAGCACCACCCAAGGGTCAACAAGTTCCAGAGCAAGACATACCATGCAAATTCTCCAGCAACACAGGAAAATAGTCCTGAGCTTCAATATACAGGCTGCCCAAAGTCACTCCAAACCCAATGACATATCACAACTCATTACTGGACACTTCATTACACTCCAGAGATAAGAAATCCAGCTCCACCCACCAGAACACCGACACAAGCTTCCCTAACCAAGGAACCTTGACAAGTCACCCGTCCAACCCCACACACGAGGAAACTACATAATAAGAGAACTCCACAAACTGCCAGAAGAGGGAAAGGCCACCCCGAACACAGCAATATAAGCAAGATGAAGAGGCAGAGAAATACCCAGCAAGTAAAGGAACAAGATAAATGCCCACCAACACAAACAAAAGAGGAAGATATAAGGAATCTACCTGATACAGAATTTCGAATTTTGGTGGTGAAAATGATTCAAAATCTTGAAAGCAAAATGGAGTTACAGATAAATAACCTGGAGAAAAGGATTGAGAAGATGGAAGAAAGGTTTAATAAGGACTTAGAGGAAGTAAAAAAGAGTCAGTATACAATGAATAATGCAATAGATGAGATCAGAAACACTCTGGAGGGAACAAACAGTAGAATAACAGAGGCAGAAGACAGGATAAGTGAGCTAGAAGATAGAATTGTAGAAATAAATGAAACAGAGAGGAAAAAAGAAAAACGAATTAAAAGAAATGAGGACAATATTAGAGGCCTCTGGGACAATGTTAAACGCTCCAATATTCGAATCATAGGAGTCCCAGAAGAAGAAGACAAAGAGAAATACCATGAGATAATACGTGAAGAGATAATAGTTGAAAACTTCCCTAAAATGGGGAAAGAAATAATCACCCAAGTCCAAGAAACCCAGAGAGTCCCCAACAGGATAAACCCAAGGTGAAATACTCCAAGACACATATTAATCAAATTAGCAAAGATCAAACACAAAGAACAAATATTAAAAGGGGAAAGCAGCAAATAACACACAAGGGGATTCCCATAAGGATAACAGCTGATCTTTCAACAGAAACTCTTCAGGCCAGGAGGGAATGGCAAGACATACTTAAAGTGATGAAAGAAAATAACCTACAGCCCAGATTACTGTACCCAGCAAGGATCTCATTCAAATATGAAGGAGAAATCAAAACTTTACAGACAAGCAAAAGCTGAGAGAATTCAGCATCATCAAACCAACTCTCCAACAAATGCTAAAGGATCTTCTCTAGACAGGACACACAGAAAGGGTGTATAAACTCGAACCCAAAGCAATAAAATGGCAATGGGATCATACTTATCAATAATTACCTTAAACATAAATGGGTTGAATGCCCCAACCAAAGACAAAGGCTGGCTGAATGGATACAAAAACAAGACCCCCATATATGTTGTCTACAAGAGACCCACCTCAAAACGAGGGACACATATAGACTGAAAGTGAAGGTGGAAAAAGATATTCCATGCAAATAGAGACCAAAAGAAAGCAGGAGCAGCAATACTAATATCAGATAAAATAGACTTTAAAACAAAGGCTGTGAAAAGAGACAAAGAAGGAAACTACATAATGATCAAAGGATCAATCCAAGAAGAAGATATAACAATTCTAAATATTTATGCACCCAACATAGGAGCACCGCAATATGTAAGACTAATGCAATTACTAACAAGTACGAAAGGGGAAATTAACAACAACGCAATAATAGTGGGAGACTTTAATACCCCACTCACACCTATGGATAGATTAACTAAACAGAAAATTAACAAGGAAACACAAACTTTAAATGATACAATAGACCAGTTAGATCTAATAGATACTTATAGGACATTTCACCCCAAAACAATGAATTTCACCTTTTTCTCAAGCGCACACAGAACCTTTTCCAAGATAGATCATATCCTGGGCCATAAATCTAGCCTTGGTAAATTCAAAAAAATTGAAATTATTCCAAGCATCTTTTCTGACCACAATGCAGTAAGATTAGATCTCAATTACAGGAGAAACACCATTAAAAATGCCAACATATGGAGGCTGAACAACACGCTGCTGAATAATGAACAAATCATAGAAGAAATCAAAAGAGAAATCGAAATATGCATAGAAATGAATGAAAATGAAAACACAACAACCCAAAACCTCTGGGACACTGTAAAAGCAGTGCTAAGGGGGAAGTTCATAGCAATACAGGCACACCTTAAGAAACAAGAAAAAAGTCAACTAAATAACCTAATTCAGAAACGTGTATGCAGGTCAGGAAGCAACAGTCAGAACTGTACATGGAACAACAGACTGGTTTCAAATAGGAAAAGGTGTACGTCAAGGTTGTATATTGTCACCTTGCTTATTTAACTTATATGTAGAGTACATCATGAGGAACGCTGGGCTGGAAGAAGCACAAGCTGGAGTCAAGATTGCTGGGAGAAATATCAATAACCTCAGATATGCAGATGACACTACCCTTATGGCAGAAAGTGAAGAGGAACTCAAAAGCCTCTTGATGAAAGTGAAAGAGGAGAGTGAAAAGGTTGGCTTGAAGCTCAACATTCAGAAAACAAAGATCATGGCATCTGGTCCCATCACTTCATGGGAAATAGATGGAAAAACAGTGGAAACAGTGTCAGACTTTATTTTGGGGGGCTCCAAAATCACTGCAGATGCTGATTGCAGCCATGAAATTAAAAGACGCTTGCTCCTTGGAAGGAAAGTTATGACCAACCTAGATAGTATATTAAAAAGCAGAGACATTACTTTGCCAACCAAGGTCCGTCTAGTCAAGGCAATGGTTTTTCCCGTGGTCATGTATGGATGTGAGAGTTGGACTGTGAAGAAGGCTGATCGCCGAAGAATCGATGTTTTTGAACTGTGGTGCTGGAGAAGACTCTTGAGAGTCCCTTGGACTGCAAGGAGATCCAACCAGTCCATTCTAAAGGAAATCAATCCTGGATGTTCATTGGAGGGACTGATGCTAAAGCTGAAACTGCAATACTTTGGCCACCTCATGCGATGAGTTGACTCACTGGAAAAGACTCTGATGCTGGGAAAGGTTGGGGGCGGGAGGAGAAGGGGACGACGGAGAATGAGATGGCTAGATGGCATCACCGACTCAGTGGACATGAGTTTGAGTGACCTCCGGGACTTGGTGATGGACAGGGAGGCCTGGCGTGCTGTGATTCATGAGGTCGCGGAGAGTCGGACACGACTGAGCAACTGAACTGAACTGAACTGAACTGAACATCTAAAGCAACTAGAAAAGGAAGAAATTAAGAACCCCAGGGTTAGTAGAAGGAAAGAAATCATAAAAATTAGGGCAGAGATAAATGCAAAAGAAACAAAAGAGACCATAGCAAAAATCAACAAAGCCAAAAGCTGGTTCTTTGAGAAGGTAAATAAAATTGACAAACCACTAGCCAGACTCATCAAGAAACAAAGGGAGAAGAACCAAATCAATAAAATTAGAAATGAAAATGGAGAGATCACAACCGACAACACAGAAATACAAAGGATTATTAGAGAATACTATCAGCAATTATATGGCAATAAAACGAATAACCTGGAAGAAATGGACAAATTCCTAGAAAAGTACACCTTGCCAAAACTGAACCAGGAAGAAATAGAAAATCTGAATAGACGCATCACAAGCACAGAACTAGAGGAAGTAATCAGAAATCTTCCAGCAAACAAAAGCCCAGACGGCTTCACAGCTGAATTCTACCAAAAATTTCGAGAAGAGCTAACACCTATTCTACTCAAACTCTTCCAGAAAATTGCTGAGGAAGGGAAACTTCCAAACTCATTCTATGAAGTCACCATCACCCTAATCCCAAAACCTGGTAAAGATCCCAGATAAAATAGACTTTAAAACAAAGGCTGTGAAAAGAGACAAAATAGGAAACTACATAATGATCAAAGGATCAATTCAAGAAGAAGATATAACAATTACAAATATTTATGCACCCAACATAGGAGCACTGCAATATGTAAGACAATTACTAACAAGTATGAAAGGGGAAATTAACAACAAAGCAATAATAGTGGGAGATTTTAATACCCCCACTTACACCTATGGATAGACCAACTAAACAGAAAATTAACAAGGAAACACAAACTTTAAATGATACAATAGACCAGTTAGACCTAATAGATACTTATAGGACATTTCACCCCAAAACAATGAATTTCGCCTTTTTCTCAAGTGCACACGGAACCTTCTCCAGGATAGATCACATCCTGGGCCATAAATCTAACCTTGGTAAATTCAAAAAAATTGAAATCATTCCAAGCATCTTTTCTGACCACAATGCAGTAAGATTAGATCTCAATTATGGGAGAAAAACTATTAAAAATGCCAACATATTGAGACTAAACATCACACTGTGGAATAACGAACAAATCATAGAAGAAATCAAAAGGGAAATCAAAATATGCATAGAAATGCATGAAAATGAAAACATGACAACCCAAAACCTCTGGGACACCGTAAAAGCAGTGCTAAGGGGAAGGTTCATAGCAATACAGACACACCTCAAGAAACAAGAAAAAAGTCACCTAAATAACCTAACACTACATCTAAAGAAACTAGAAAAGGAAGAAATGAAGAACCCCAGGGTTAGTAGAAGGAAAGAAATCATAAAAATTAGGGCAGAAGTAAATGCAAAAGAAACAAAAGAGGCCATAGCAAAAATCAACAAAGCCAAAAGCTGGTTCTTTGTGAAGGTAAATAAAATTGACAAACCACTAGCCAGACTCATCAAGAAACAAAGGGAGAAGAACCAAATCAATAAAATTAGAAATGAAAATGGAGAGATCACAACCGACAACACAGAAATACAAAGGATTATTAGAGAATACTGTCAGCAATTATATGGCAATAAAAGGGACAACTTGAAAGAAATGGACAAATTCTTAGAAAAGTACAACTTTCCAAAACTGAACCAGGAAGAAATAGAAAATCTGAACAGACCCATCACAAGCACGGAAATAGAGGCTGTAATAAAAAATCTTCCAACAAACAAAAGGCCAGATCCAGATGGCTTCACAGCTGAATTCTACCAAACATTTAGAGAAGAGCTAACACCTATTCTACTCAAACTCTTCCAGAAAATTGCTGAGGAAGGTAAACTTCCAAACTCATTCTGTGAGGCCACCATCACCCTAATCCCAAAACCTGGTAAAGATCCCACAAAAAAAGAAAACTACAGGCCAATATCACTGATGAACATAGATGCAAAAATCCTTAACAAAATTCTAGCAATCAGAATCCAACAACACATTAAGAAGATCATACATCATGACCAAGTGGGCTTTATCCCAGGAATGCAAGGATTCTTCAATATCCGCAAATCAATCAATGTAATACACCACATTAACAAACTAAAAAATAAAAATCATAAGATTATCTCAAAAGATGCAGAGAAAGCCTTAGACAAAACTCAACATCCATTTATGATAAAAACCCTCCATAAGGTGGGAATTATCCCACCTTATCCCCAGCAAACATTATCCTCAATGGTAAAAAATTGATAGCATTTCCCCTAAAGTCAGGAACAAGACAAGGGTGCCCACTCTCACCACTACTATTCAACATAGTTCTGGAAGTTTTGGCCACAACAATCAGAGCAGAAAAAGACATAAAAGGAATACAAACTGGAAAAGAAGAAGTAAAACTTTCACTGTTCGCTGATGACATGATCCTCTACACAGAAAACCCTAGAGACTCTACCAGAAAACTACTAGAGCTAATCAATGAATACAGTAAAGTTGCAGGATATAAAATCAACACACAGAAATCCCTTGCATTCCTATACACTAATAATGAGAAAATAGAGAAATTAAAGGAAACTATTCCATTCACTGTTGCAACGAAAAGAATAAAATACTTAGGAATATATCTACCTAAAGAAACAAAAGACCTGTACATAGAGAACTATAAAACACTGGTGAAAGAAATCAGAGAGGACACTAATAGATGGAGAAATATACCGTGTTCGTGGATTGGAAGAATAAATATTGTGAAAATGAGTATACTACCCAAAGTAAGTTATACATTCAATGCAATGCCTATCAAGCTACCAACAATATTTTTCACAGAGCTAGAACAAATAATCTCACAATTTGTATGGAAATACAAAAAACCTCGAAGAGCCAAAGCAATCTTGAGGAAGAAGAATGGAACTGGGGGAATCAACCTGCCAGACTTCAGGCTCTATTACAAAGCCACAGTCATCAAGACAGTATGGTACTGACATAAAGACAGAAATGTAGACCAATGGAACAAAATAGAAAGCCCAGAGATAAATCCACGCACTTATGGACACCTCATCTTTGACAAAGGAGGCAAGAATATAAAATGGAGAAAAGACAGTCTCTTTAACAAGTGGTGCTGGGAAAACTGGTCACCCACTTGTAAAAGAATGAAACTAGAACACTTCCTAACACCATACACAAAAATAAAATGGATTAAAGATCTAAATGTAAGACCAGAAACTATAAAACTCCTAGAGGAGAACATAGGCAAAACACTCTACGGCATAAATCACAGCAGGATCCTCCATGACCTACCTCCAGAATATTAGAAATAAAAGCAAAAATAAACAAATGGGACCTAATTAAAATTAAAAGCTTCTGCACAGCAAAGAAAAATATAAGCAAGGTGAAAAGACAGCCTTCAGAATGGGAGAAAATAATAGCAAATGAAACAACTAACAAAGAATTAATCTCCAAAATATACAAGTAGCTCCTGCAGCTCAATTCCAGAAAAATAAATGACCCAATCAAAAAATGGGCCAAAGAACTAAACAGACATTTCTCCAAAGAAGACATACAGATGGCTAACAAACACGTGAAAAAATGCTCAACATCACTCATTATCAGAGAAATGCAAATCAAAACCACAATGAGATACCATTTCACACCAGTCAGAATGGCTGCTATCCAAAAGTCTACAAGCAATAAATGCTGGAGAGGGTGTGGAGAAAAGGGAACCCTCTTACACTGTTCGTGGGAATGCAAACTAGTACAGCCACTATGGAGAACAGTGTGGAGATTCCTTCAGTTCAGTTCAGTTCAGTTCAGTTCATTCGCTCAGTCGTGTCCGACTCTCCGCAACCCCATGAATCACAGCACGCCAGGCCTCCCTGTCCATCACCAACTCCTGGAGCTCACTCAAACTCATGTCCACAGAGTCGGTGATGCCATCCAGCCATCTCATTCTCCATCATCCCCTTCTTCTCCCGCCCCCAACCTTTCCCAGCATCAGAGTCTTTTCCAGTGAGTCAACTCGTTGCATGAGGTGGCCAAAGTATTGCAGTTTCAGCTTCAGCATTAGTCCCTCCAATGAACACCCAGGATCGATCTCCCTTAGAATGGACTGGTTGGATCTCCTTGCAGTACAAGGGACTCTCAAGAGTCTTCTCCAACACCACAAAAAAACTGGAAATAGAACTGCCATAAGATCCAGCAATCGCACTCCTGGGCATACACACCGAGGAAACCAGAATTGAAAGAGACACGTGTACAACAATATTCATTGCAGCACTGTTTATAATAGCCAGGACATGGAAGCAACCTAGATGTCCATCTGCAGACGAATGGATAAGAAAGCTTTGGTACATATACACAATGGAGTATTACTCAGCCATTAAAAAGAATGCATTTGAATCAGTTCTAATGAGGTGGATGAAACTGGAGCCTATTATACAGAGTGAAGTAAGCCAGAAAGAAAAACACCAATACAGTATACTAACGCATATATATGGAATTTAGAAAGATGAAAATGATAACCCTTTATACGAGACAGCAAAAGAGACACAGATATATAGTCCTTGGGACTCTGTGGGACAGGGTGAGGGTGGAATGATTTGGGAGAATGGCATTGAAACATGTATATTATCATATGTGAAATGAATCGCCAGTTCAGGGTTGATGCATGTTACAGGATGCTTGGGGCTGGTGTGTGGGGATGACCCAGAGGGAGGATAAGGGGCGGAGGGAGGTGGGAGGGGGGTTCAGGAAGGGGAACTCATGTACACCGGGGCGGATTCATGACAATGTATGGCAAAACCAACCAATATAATATTGTAAAATAATTAGCCTCCAATAAAAATTTAAAAAATTAAAAAAAGAAAAAAAAGGTTATAGGTAAATTTCATATTATGTATATTTTACCCAATTTTTCTAAATAAAAATACACAAACATGAAAAAAAAATTTGCTTCAGGCCTCTTCTTCAACATATATAAGCTTATTATATATAAAATAAGAAACTGTGATCATGAATAATAATTGCAAAACACTTGAGGGTTAAAAGAGTCTTAGTTTTATTTGCAATGATAATGTAAAGAAGAAGAACAACATAAAGGAAGGAATGAAGATTTTGAAGATAATCCTAGTAATCTATGTTGTTAATATTTTATGAAATATTATGCACTATTTCTACCACTTGAAATGGATAACTTTATTTATATTCACAGCCTTATATCAGTGTAAACCCTAGTCAAATTTAGTTTGATCATTTTCCCATGCTCCTAAACATTGCAAATGTAGAACCTAGAGGGTTTGTTTCCAAGACCCATGATTTTTCTCATGATTCTTTGGCCCTATATAATTGTTAGAGTGGCACTGGTGGTAAAGAACCCATTTGCCAAGGCAAGAGGCAAGTGTTTGATGCCTGGGTTGGGAAGATTCCCAGAAGGAGGAAATGGCAACCCATTCCAGTATTCTTGCCTGAAAAAATCCCATGGACAGAGGAGCCTGTTTGGATAGAGTCCATGGGTTCGCAAAGAGTCAGATATGACTGAGTATGAATGCACTAAGGCCTCCCTAGGAATTTTCTTCTACACATCAAGCAACCTCAGTTCCCTGTAAGACTGTGTTGCTTTCCTCTAGATCTCCTCAATATTATTTTTACTTTTATTTCATCTAGTATCATAAAAATAATCAAAATATTTCTAACATGCATAATCAAAACAATAAAAAAAGAGAGACCCACTGTAGTCTCAGAGACAAATTACTATATTTGATAGAAAAAAATTGTTTATAAAAGCAGCCTCAACAACCTGGACTTTTCTCAGCAGTAATGCTGTAGCTACTTACAGAGCAACTGCTGATACACTAAGTTCTATCACTCTGATATGATTAATGCTCTTTTGCTCCATAATTTACAAATAATTTCCATTTCATGTTGGTTTTGTCTTTGAAACATCTCTTCTTCCCAACTTGAATTATTGCTTTTCTGCTTCTGGACATTTGTCTTATAACTATGAATTCACATATTTTAGACACTCAATTGCCTTTTGTCTTTTCCCGAATAAACCATCTTACTCACTAAGATCACGTTCTTTGGATAGCACGCTGTCTTATTCATCTGATATAAGAAGTTGTAATGTTTATATATAGTACCCATATATAGTACAAAGATATACAACTTTACTATCCTTTTATTACATTATCCATTTATTCACTGATGTCAGACATTCCTTTTCAAAGAGACTTCTCATTTACTGTTTGACTTAATTTTCATTAGTCCCAGAAAAGAGTGGAAAATGGCTACAGTTTCAAGTCTTGTCTTAGGCTTGATTCCCAGCTCAGCACTTTGCCCAAAAGACACAAGTGGGCTGACAGGATAAACATACAGAGTCCTGGTAGATAGACTCTTAAACTACTGGGGTTTGAGTGCCTAAATAAAATATAGGCTGAGTGATGAAAAAGTGGTCTTAGTAGAGAAGAAAAGCCTATGAGGATCCAGAAAAATCAGGTCATGTTTCAGGCAATATAATCAAGCCACAAGGATAGAAAAGTGGACAGAAGACAGTTCATGAATCATGTGTGGATCACTGTAAGACATCACTCTTATTTTAGTGAAGGGAGCTGCTAAATGCTTTTTAAGCAAGGAAGTGACCCAGTTTTCTGTGTTAGTAATACCACAGTTAAGTTGTATACAAGATGGATGCAAAGAGGATGAACCTGAATTCAAGATCACCAGTCAGCACCCACTTTGTTATTTTAGGCAACATACTGCATTTTAGTTAGAGTGAAAATTTTTCAGACCTGTCTGAGTGAAGTAAGTTGAAGATACAAGAAAGCTTGAAGATAAATGGAAGTGCCTAGCTTGAAATCCTAAATAAAGGATGGGTGACAGTGAAACTCTCAAGATGAAGCTCAATAACTCTAGGAAAGAAATGACAGCAGTACAATCGGGTCCCATCAGTCAGTGTACAGCTCAAATTTTGTGCTTCTCTGTCTCATATACATACATGTATTTTTTCTCTCCTGTTAGTACACATACACTGACAGAACTGAAACAATGGCTTCTGTGAATCTCTAAGAAGTCATTATTCTTATTTGAATACCATTATTTTTCTAAGAAGCCATTATCTTTATTTGAAAGCTGATGTTTTTATTTCAGTTTTATTGAAGCAATGGTTTCTATCAATCAGTCTCTGCTGCTGCTGCTGCTGCTGCTAAGTCGCTTCAGTCGTGTCCGACTCTGTGAGACCCCATAGACGGCAGTCCACCAGGCTCCCCCATCCCTGGGATTCTCCAGGCAAGAACACTGGATTGGGTTGTCATTTCCTTCTCCAATGCATGAAAGTGAAAAGTGAAAGTGAAGGCGCTCAGTCATGTCCGACTTCGCGACCCCATGGACTGCAGCCTACCAGGGTCCTCCCGCCCATGGGATTTTACAGGCAAGAGTATTGGAGTGGGGTGTCATCGCCTTCTCCCTATGAGTCTCTAGGAAGCCATAATTTTACAATTTATTATTGTATAATGATTTATAAAGGCCAGTTTATATTCTTCCCATTTCTGTCCTTAACCAAGTTCCAACACTTAAAATGTTATTTCCAAACAGTTTAAATAATTTAATATTTTTATAGACCCAAAATAATTTGTATAACATATACATCTCTATATTTTTCCTCACCATTTCCCATTTAATAGTAGAGGAAAATAAAGTCATCAGTTTCATGGTTAGTCTTTTTAAAAACTTTCATGGAGTGTCAATATCCAGCTGATGCAGCCCACACATTAAATATTCTGAATACTATTATTAATATGTGTCAAGTATTATAAATATCTAAATAGAGTTAGCAAAGATCAATGAGAATAAAAAGTTCTAAATCTGACACACAAAGGTTTTCCCTTCTATTTTCTATTTAGTGCTTGTGGGAAATTACTTTAGAAAATTCCTTTAGTGTAAATCTTTAAAATTTCCTCCAATATAATATTGTAAAATAATTAGCCTCCAATTAAAAAAATAAATAAATAAAAAATAATTTAAAAAAATAAAATTTCCTAAAGTTTTGAATTTTAAATTAGCTCGACAGGGAAGTCCCTGGGACTCAAACAAAATTTATTGCATCCTTGTTTACAATACATAATCTGACAAAAGCAACGCACCACACCTATTAAACACTAGTGAGCCAATGGGGAAAAGAGAAATTCTAATTGTTTCTAAAGAGTTGATACTTGTGGGATAAGATTCTAGTGGGATATCATTATCATTATTTGTTTATCAGACTCTTAGCATCAATACCAGAGAATATAAAATCATCATTCATAAGACCCAACCTTTACAGAAGGCTGCCGACATATTCCGAGATCAGGACCAGTGATTCACAATAGAGACTACTAGATCCTGACCCTCAACACCAAGGAGTTGTGTAAGGTTAGTACTCAAAACTATCCAACAGAATCATCAGAATAATTTTTTCCTTCAGAAAAATGGGGGAGAAAAATACAAGGTACTGACATTTTGGAGAGCAGCCAGGCTGTGTCTGAATCCCAACCTTTAACTATCAAAATTTAGAGTCCTTTAATTTGGCTCCCTCTCACAGCATTTAGAAATGCTCATCGTTATTTATCTAGCTCTACCTGTCATCACTCTAATATTCACACTCCCTCATGAACAGAGATTTCCTCTTTATCTACTTGTTCCTGCTGAAAAAATGATGGCAAAGACTTCCTTGTTTACTCACTTCAACTCAGGCAGGGTAAGCATTTCATTCACTTGTGTTTAGACTATAACTTGTCTCTAACTTTCTTTCAATAATTTTTATTAAAAACACATGCTTATTGGTACCTGTTGTAAGTCCGGAACTGTGCCAAACACTGTGCTGAGTTTACAGTTTAGTACAAAAGAAAAGCCAATTAAAAAATAAACTCATAATAAGTATATGCTATTACCTGTGTGCTTAGTGTAATCATAAGAAACACATTCGTGGGCACATAGAGGAAGATTTTTCTGACTGTTATACTATTAAATACCTTAACTAAGGGGTCTTAACTATGAAATAGATTTCAAAGGATGAGAGAAATGTTAAAGAAATATGATGAATCATAGGTGAAATCTATTTTTTTAAATAAAAATAGCAAAATGTGATACTTGTAGAGACATAAAAATAAAATATTTTTGTTGTTATTAGGTGATATACATCTTCAAATGACAAAGAAAGTCCTTTAAATTTATTTGGGGACCATGGAAAATATCCATAATGTAGGAAGTTAACATTTAGTTAAAATTTTCCAAGTCTCTGTTTTACTGTTCCTAATTGTGTACAAAAGAGCAGCAAGAAAGTGTGCTAAAGAAAGGAAAAATTAAATGATGCCATAATTAATGAATGAGAATTTTGACTAAGTAAAAGACAAAACATAGAAAAATGAGAATACTGTTTCAGTAAGATAAAACAGAAAAATGAAAGGAACTGACATTTTGGAGAGCAGGAGGGGTGTGTCTGAACCCTAACCCTTAGCTATTAAATATTAGTAGTTATCTCTGGCTCCTCCCCATGGCACTCAGAGATGCACATATTTATTTATCTGTCTCTGTCAGTCATCAGTCTAATATTTACACACAATGGATATACCAATGTTCATTGTAGCACTGTTTATACCTATTTATTGTCACTATTTATTTTCACCCTGCTCATTTAACTTATATGCAGAGTACATCATGAGAAATACTGGAGTGGATGAAGCGAAAGCTGGAATCAAGATTGCCAGGAGAAATATCAATAACCTCAGATATGCAGATGACACCATCCTTTTGGAAGAAAGTGAAGAACTAAAGAGCCTCTTGATGAAAGTGAAAGAGGAGAGTGAAAAAGTTGACTCAAAATTCAACATTCAGAAAACTGAGATCATGGCATCTGGTCCCATCACTTTATGGCAAATAGATGGGGAAACAGTGGAAACAGTGACAGACTTTACTTCCTTGGGCTCCAAAATAACTTGCAGATGATGACTCAGTCATGAAATTAAAAGACACTTGCTCCTTGGAAGAAAAGTTATGAACAACCTAGACAGCATATTAAAAAGCAGAGACATTACTTTGCTGACAAAGGTCTGTCTAGTCAAACCTATGGTTTTTCCAGTAGTCATGTATGGATGTGAGAGTTGAACTATAAAGAAAGCTGAGCACAGAAGAATTGATGCTTTTGAACTGTGGTGTTGGAGAAGACTCTTGAGAATCCTCTGGACTGAAAGGAGATCCAACCAGTCCATCCTAAAGGAAATCAATCCTGAATATTCATTGGAAGGACTGATGTTGAAACTGAAACTCCAATACTTTGGCCACCTGATGCGAGGAACTGACTCCTTGGAAAAGACCATGATACTGGGAAAGATTGAAGGCAGGAGGAGAAGGGGCAGCAGAGGAATAAGATGGCTGGAAGGCATCACCGACTCAATGGACAAGAGTTGAGTAAACTCTTGAGTTAGCAATGGACAGGGAGCAATGGTCATGCTGCAATCCAGGGGTCGATAATAGTTGGACTCGACTGAGCCACTGAGCTGAACTGAACTGATTTACAATAGCAAGGACATGGAAGCAACCTTGATGCCCACCAATGGATGAATGGATAAAGAAGCTGTGGGACATTTATATAATAGAATATTCAGTTCAGTTCAGTCACTCAGTCGTGTCCAACTCTCCGCAACCCCATGAATCACAGCATGCCAGGCCTCCCTGTCCATCACCAACTCCCGGAGTTCACTCAAACTCATGTCCACAGAGTCAGTGATGCCATCCAGCCATCTCATTCTCGGTCGTCCCCTTCTCCTCCCGCCCCCAACCTTTCCCAGCATCAGAGTCTTTTCCAGTGAGTCAACTCGTCGCATGAGGTGGCCAAAGTATTGCAGTTTCAGCTTTACCATCAGTCCTTCCAATGAACACCCAGGATTGATCTCCTTTAGAATGGACTGGTTGGATCTCCTTGCAGTCCAAGGGACTCTCAAGAGTCTTCTCCAGCACCACAGTTCAAAAGCATCAATTCTTCGGCGATCAGCTTTCTTCACAGTCCAACTCTCACATCCATACATGACCACGGGAAAAATCATAGCCTTGACTAGATGGACCTTGGTTGACAAAGTAATGTCTCTGCTTTTTAATATATTATCAAGGTTGGTCATAACTTTCCTTCCAAGGAGTAAGCATCTTTTAATTTCATGGCTGCAATCAGCATCTGCAGTGATTTATTACTAAGCCATAAAAAGAATACATTTGAGTCAGTTCATGAGGTGAATGAACTTGGAGCCTATTATACACAATGAAGTAAGTCAGAAAAAGAAAAACAAATGTTGTGTATTAATGCAGATATATGGAATCTAGAAATATGGCACTGATGAACCTATTTGCAGGGCAGCAGGGAGATGCAGATGTATAGAACAGACTTGTGGACACAGTGGGATAAGGGGAGGGTGGGACAAATTGATAGACTTACATGGAAACATACATATTGCCATATGGAAAATAGTTAGCTAGTGGGAATTTGCTGTTATGATACAGGGAGCTCAAATCTGGTGCTCTGTGACTACTTTAAGATGAGGGATAGGGTGGAAGATGGGAGGGAGGTTAAAGAGGAAGGGGACATATGTATATCTATGGATGATTAATGTTGATGTATGGAAGAAACCAACAAAATATTGTAAAGCAATTATCCTCCAATTAAACATAAATAAGTTTTTTAAATGCAGGGGAAAAAATTGCCATTGTTTGGTTCTTACCAAGAATCAGGAACTGTATTAAACAACAAGTTCACTTCAGTTCAATCGCTCAGTCATGTCTGTCCCTTTGCGATCCCGTGGACTGCAGCACACCAGGCCTCCCTGTCCATCACCAGCTCCTGGAGTTTACTCAAACACAAGTCCATTGAGTCAGTGATGTCACCCAGCTATCTCATCCTCTGTCATCCCCTTCTCCTGCCCTCAATCTTTCCCAGCATCAGGGTCTTTTCAAATGAATCAATTCTTCACATCAAGTAGCTAAAGTATTGGAGTTTCAGCTTCAGCCTCAGTCCTTCCAATGAATATTCTGGACTGATTTCTTCTAGGATGGACTGGTTGGATCTCTTTGCAGTCCAAGGGACTCTCAAGAGACTTCTCCAATATCACAGTTCTCAAACATCAATTATACAGTGCTCAGCTTTCTTTATAGTCCAACTGTCCCATCCATACATGACTACTGGAAAAACCATAGGTTTGACTAGACAGAACTTTGTCAGCAAAGTAATGTCTCTGCTTTTTAATATGTTGTCTAGGTTGGTCATAACTTTTCTTCCAGGATCAAGTGTCTTTCAATTTCATGGCTGCAGTCACCATCTCCAAGTGATTTTGGAGCCCAAGGAAGTAAAGTCTGTCACTGTTTCCACTGTTTCCCCATCTATTTGCCATAAAGTATTGGGGATGGCAACCCACTCCAGTGTTCTTGCCTGGAGAATCCCAGGGACAGGGGAGCCTGGTGTGCTGCCGTCTATGGGGTCACACAGAGTCGGACACGACTGAAGTGACTTAGCAGCAGCAGCATTGGGATCAGATGCCATGATCTTAGTTTTCAGAATGTTGAGTTTTAAGTCAGCATTTTCACTCTCCTCTTTCACTTTCATCAAGAGACTCTTTAATTCTTCTTCGCTTTCTGCCATAAGGGTGGTGTAATCTGCATATCTGAGGTTATTAATATTTCTCCTGGCAATCTTGATTCCATATATTGCTTCATCCACTCCAGTATTTCTCATGATATACTCTGCACATAAGTTAAATAATCAGGGTGACAATATACAGCCTTGATGCACTCCTTTACCATATTGGAACCAGTCTGGATTCTTGACCTGCATACAGATTTCTCAGGAGGCAGGTGAGGTGTTCTGGTATTCCCATCTCTTTAAGAATTTTCCACAGTTTGTTGTGATCCAAACAGTCAAAGGCTCTGGCATAGTCAATAAATCAGGCAAATTTGACCTTGGAGTACAGAATGAAGCAGGGCAAAGGTTTGTAGAGTTTTGCCAAGAGAATACACTGGTCATAGAAAACACCCTCTTCCAACAACAGAAGAGAAGACTCTACATATGGACATCACCAGATGGTCAATGCCAAAATCAGATTGATTATATTCTTTGCAGCCAAAGATAGAGAAGCTCTATACAGTCAGAAAAACAAGACCCAGAGCTGACTGTGGCTCAGAGTTTGAACTCCTTTTTTTTATTTTTTAAATTTATTTATTTTAATTGGAGGCTAATTACTTTACATTATTGTATTGGTTTTGCCATACAATACCATGAATCTGCCCCAGGTGTCCATGTGTTCCCCATCTTGAACCCCCCTCCCACCTCCCTCCCCATCCCATCCCTCTGGTTCATCCCAGTCCAGGTTCGACGCATGATACAGGATGCTCGGGGCTGGTGCACTGAGTTTGAACTCCTTATTGCCAAGTTCTGACTTAAATTAAAGAAAGTAGAGAAAACCACTAGACCATTCAGGTATGACCTATATTAAATCCCTTACGATTATACAGCGGAAGTGACAAATAGGTTCAAGGGATTAGATCTGATAGAGTGCCTGAAAAACTATGAACAGAGGTTTGTGACATTGTACAGGAGGCAGTGATCAAGACCATCCCCAAGAAAAAGAAATTTAAAAAGGCAAAATGATTCTCTGAGAAGGCTTTACAAATAGCTGAGAAAAGAAAAGAAGCGAAAGGCAAAGGAGAAAAGGAATGACATACCCATTTGAATGAAGAGTTCCAAAGTATAGCAAGGAAAGATAAGAAAGCCTTCCTCAGTGATCAATGCAAAGAAATAGAGAAAAACAATGGAATGGGAAAGACTGGAAATCTCTTTAAGAAAATTAAAGATACCAACGGAACATTTCATGCAAAGATGGGCACAATAAAGGACAAAAATGGTATGAACCTAACAGAAGCAGAAGATATTAAGAACAGGTGGCAAGAATACACAGAAGAACTCTACAAAAAAGATCTTCATGACCCAGATAGCCTCGATGGTGTGATCACTCACCTAAAGCCAGACATCCTGGAATATGAAGTCAAGTGGGCCTTAGGAAGCATCACTATGAAGAAAGCTAGGGAAAGTGATGGAATTCCAGCCGAGCTCTTTCAAATCCTAAAAGATGATGCTATGAAAGTGCTGCACTCAATATGCCAGCAAGTTTGGATAACTGAGCACTGGCCACTGGACTGGAAATGGTCAGCTTTCATTCCAATCCCAAAGAAAGGCAATGCCAATGAATGCTCAAACTACCACAATATTGCACTCATCTCATGCTAGCAAAGTAATGCTAAAAATTCTCCAAGCCAGGCTTCAACAGAACGTGAACCATGAAATTCCAGATGTTCAAGCTGCATTTAGAACAGGGAGAGGAACCAGCGATCAAATTGCCAACATCCGTTGGCTCATCAGAAAAAAAGAAACAAGTAAGCAACATTTAATTTAGTTTTCAAACAAAGCAGATATTTAAATTTTTGTTTTTCAGAGAGTTGAAGAGTAGAAAGGATTATCCCCAAGTCAGACAGCAAGTATGACGTTGAATTAAATTTTCAGTTCACTACTGTGTAATTTAGTATCATAACCAATAAGAATTATGAAATCATGAAATTTGGGAACTGGAATAAATGTTGAATGTAATTGAATTCAACCAAGTGCTTGTATCTTTCAACAATATTTCCCATGCAATTGACCATTCAGGACAACCACAAACATTTTGACTATAAGATCATGGTCTGTCTGATGATTGGAATGTTAAACCTTTGTCGTGAAACCAAATATTTCTCCCTACAGTTGCAAGCAGTTAGTTTTACTTTAATCTCTTAAGACATACAAAGACATTCCTCTAAAATAAGTCAATATATTTAAGATTGAGATGACTTTTATGTGCCATGTGCAGTTTTGCTCTGCTAAAAAATGTCTTCAGCTATTTCAGTCATTCTAAAATGCATATTTCTATATCATTTTTATGAAGCTGTCTAGTTTTTCCCTATCACATAAAGTATTGTACCTCAAATTGAGCACACTAATCCAACTATTGCTTGAGCATTAAGTAAGAATATGAGTTTCCATTTTCTGTGATCCTACTAATCTTGGCATCACCGACTCGATGGACATGAGTTTGAGTAAGCTCCAGGAGTTGGTGATGGACAGGGGATCCTGGCATGCTGCAGTCCATGGGGTCACAAAAAGTCAGACATGACTGTGTGACTGAACTGAACTAAAACTTCTTCATAAATTTAAACTAAAAACACATTGGTCTTAAAAATATATACACTATGATAATATACATGCTTCAATGCCATTCTCCCAAATCATCCCACCTTCACCCTCTCCCACAGAGTCCCAAAGGACTGTTCTATACACCTGTCTCTTTTGCTGTCTTGTATACAGGGTTAAGGTTACCATCTTTCTAAATTCCATATGTCCAGGTTCAACACATGATACAGGATCCTTGGGGCTGGTGCACGGGGATGACCTGGAGGGAGGATATGGGGAGGAGGGAGGTGGGAGGGGGGTTCAAGAAGGGGAACACATGTACACCCAGGGCGGATTCGTGTCAATGTATGGCAAAAACAACCAATATATTAATGTAAAGTAATTAGCCTCCAATAAAAAAAATAAAATAAAAATATTTAATTAAAAAATATTTATATACACTAACTAGTTAATGTAACTGTTGCTAGTTAATGTAACACATTGGTCTTTATAAAAAAACACTATTTAATGTAAATGTTGACTGATGTTTACTAAAATTTCTACTTGTATTTTGCATATGTTCTACTAATTCATATTCCCACTATCTTTGAATTCTATGGAGAACATATGCAAAACACATGATTTTTTTTTAAATCATAAATCCCACCCTTACTATTTGTCTTCAAAAGTCATTATTATATTTTGAAATATGAATAATTATGTGACTGCCAGTATTTCAACCATGAAGCTCAAATTGCCTAAACCATTCTTAGTGCACTGCTCCCTGAGTCAGAGTGGTGAAATATATGACTTAAATTTATGCCATTACATTATGTTCCCTTAGAGTATCCAAATTAGAAATAGGAGCAGGGTTCCTGGGACTTGGAAAAGCTGTTAAGATGTAAATACGATGCCTGCTGAGCAGCTGTGTTTCTAAACTCCTGGGTCCAGGCTGGAAGAAGGTGACCACTAAAGCAACAGATCTCAGATGGAATAAAGCTGATAGTTGCCCAGTCCTTTTGAAATTATAGGGCTTCCCTGGTAGCTCAGCTGATAATCTGTCTGCAATACAGGAGACACTGGTTCAGTCCCTGGGTCAGGAAGATCCCCTAGAGAAGGGATAGGCTACACACTTCAGTATTCTAGGGCTTCCCTGTGGTTCAGCTGGTAAAGAATCCACCAGCAATGCAGGAGACCTGGGTTTGATCCCTGGGTTGAGAAGATCCCCTGGAGAAAGGAGAGGCTACCGTTTTGAGTGAAATTAAAATACTGGTCATTTGAATGCATTATATTAATATAGACACATCGGGTATGAAAGGAAAAGAAAAACTCCTCAGAAATAATAGTAGTAACATTTCTTCTGACTGACTTTAAAAATCCAGAATTGGTGTCTTCTTTTAAAATATTATTTGATATCTTAATTATAATTTTCTTGAAGTCTCTACTTTCTCTTCTAGTACAACCAGAATCATTAATTTTCATGAGATCCCCACATTATGAATCTCCTCTGATGAGGGATAAAGTAATGATTTCTCCCTCATGCATACACATGTACATACATACACACACAGGAACACAAAATACACTCATCTTTTCTTTTTATACTTAGAACCACGGAGAGAGTAATGGACCCTGGAAATCACTCCTCAGTGACTGAATTCATCCTCGCTGGACTCACAGAACAGCCACGACTCCAGCTGCCCCTTTTCCTCCTCTTCCTAGGAATCTATGTGGTCACGGTGGTGGGGAACCTGGGCATGATCACACTGATTAGGCTCAGTTCTCACCTGCACACTCCCATGTACTATTTCCTCAGCAATTTGTCCTTTGTTGACTTCTGTCAGTCCACTGTCATTACCCCCAAAATGCTGGTCAACTTTGTGACAAAGCAGAACATCATTTCTTACTCTGAATGCATGACTCAACTTTACTTCTTCAGCACTTTTGCTATTGCAGAGTGTCACATGTTGGCTGCAATGGCGTATGACCGCTATGTTGCCATCTGCAACCCTTTGCTTTACAATGTTATCATGTCTTATCATATCTGCTTCTGCCTCACAGTAGGAGTTTATATTTTGGCCATCATTGGATCCACAATCCATACAGGATTTATGTTGAGACTCTTTTTCTGCAAGAACAAGGTGATTAACCATTATTTCTGTGATCTCTTCCCACTCTTGGAACTATCCTGTTCCAGCATCTTCATCAATGAATTATTGATTCTAGTTTTGAGTGCATTTAACATCCTGACTCCTGCCTTAACCATCCTTACATCCTACATTTTCATCCTCTCCAGCATCCTCCAAATCCACTCCCCTGAGGGCAGGTCCAAAGCCTTCAGCACCTGCAGCTCTCACATCTCAGCTGTTGCTGTTTTCTTTGGATCTGCAGCATTCACGTACCTGCAGCCATCGTCTGTGAACTCCATGGATCAAGGGAAAGTGTCCTCTGTGTTTTATACCTGCATTGTTCCCATGATAAATCCTCTAATTTACAGTCTGCGAAACAAGGATGTCAGATTTGTCCTGAAGAAAATTCTGGAAAGAGGAAAATATATATGATTAGAATCAATAGCATGATGTCATAGAAGTCATTTGGTTTGCTGAGATATGCAGTGTGTGAGATTTATTGTTCAAACTTTTGGAAATTTATTGATACTTCTCTGTATAATTCACCTCCAAAATTCTCCTCCTGGCAACTTCTTTGAACATACATTACAATGATTATATAAGGAGAAATACAATAATAAAAAATTTTAAATCTTGAATATTAAAGGAGCTTAGTTTTATTTTTAATAATAGTATATCTAGGAAAAAAAACAATGCTTATTATGATTATTGTGAAAATGACAGCAATGCATGTTATCAAGATTTACGAAATGTAAAGCACCATGTCCAGTAGTTAAAATGGATAGCTTTATTTGCTGTATTCCTTCAGCACAAATTCTAGTATTATTTTCCTTTGAAAAGAAATGGGAGACTATTTCATTTGTTTATATGCCACAGTCCCAAACATAATAAATGATAGAGCAAAATAAGTGTACTTTTGCACAAGAAGATTGTGAGTAGATTCAGTGCCTCCCTGAGAATTCCCTTCTATATATAAAGCTTCACCACTTTCCTATAAGACTGTGTTTCTCTCCTCTAGATATCTTCTATGCTATTTTCACTTTTATTCCTTTAATATAATGAAAATAATCAAAATGTTTCAAACTGTATGGGTCAAAGCAAAAAAAATGAAGAAAAATGGAGATTTATTGCAGAGATACACAGTAGAGAGTCATTAAAGAAATTCAAATTATAACTTAAACAAATTTATAAAATCAGCACAAACAACATTATCTTTTATTTATACCAATAATGCTATAGATATTTATGAAACAACTGTTCATGAAAGCCAAAAATCCTGCTGAGTCATATCACTTTCATGTTGTTAATGATCTTTTGTCCCATAATTTATACAGTTGCCATCTCATGTTCAGTTCAGTCACTCAGCCATGTCTGACTCTTTGTGACCCCATGGACTGCAGCATGCTAGGCTTCCCTGTCCATTGCCAACTCCCAGAGTTTACTCAAACTCATGTCCAAGGAGTCGGTGATGCCATTTGACCATCTCATCCTCTGTAGTCCCCTTCTCCTTCAATCTTCTGCCTTCAATCTTTCCCAGCATCAGGGTCTTTTCCAAGGAGTCAGCTTTTTGCATCAGGTGGCCAAAGTATTGGAGTTTCAGCTTCAGCATCAGTCCTTCCAATGAATATTCAGGACTGACTTCCTTTAGGATTGACTGGTTAGATCTTCTTGCAGTCCAAGGGATTCTCAAGAGTCTTCTCCAACACCACAGTTCAAAAGCATCAATTCTTCAGTGCCCAGCTTTCTTGCTTTCTTTTAATTGGAGGCTAATTACTTTACAATATTCTAATGGTTTTTGCCATACATTGACATGAATCAGCCATGGGTGTTCATGTGTTCCTTATCCTGAACCCCCCTCCCACCTCCCTCCCCCATCCTTATAATCCAACTCTCACATCCATGCATGACTACTGGAAAAACCAAAGCTTTGATTAGACAGACCTTTGTCAGCAGTAATGTCTCTGCTTTTTAATATGCTGTCTAGGTTGGTCATAGCACTGCTTCCAAGGAGCAAGCGTCTTTTAATTTCATGGTGACAGTCATCATCTGCAGTGATTTTGTAGCCCAAGAAAGTAAAGTCTGTCTGTTTCCATTGTTTCCCCATCTATTTGCCATGAAGTGATGGAACCAGATGCCATGGTCTTAGTTTCTTGAATGTTGAGTTTTAAGCCGGTTTTTTCACTCTTCTCTTTTACTTTCATCAAGAGGCTCTTTAGTTCCTCTTCACTTGGTGCCATAAGGGTGGTGTCATCTGAGTTTCTGAGATTATTGATATTTCTCCTGGTAATCTTGGTTCCTGCTTATGCTTTGTCCAACCCTGCATTTCACAGGTTGTACTCTGAATATAAGTTAAATAAGCAAGCTGACGATATACAGCCTTGATTTATGTTAATGCTCTTTTGTCCCATCATTCATAGAGCTGCCATTTCATGTTATGTTCTCTATAAAAACAGCTCTTTTCCCTCCTACAATTGCTTTTTGATTGTGTGTCTTTAACATCTTGTAGTTATAAATTCTCATGTTATTCTAAATACTCAGTTGTCTTCTGTCATTTCCTCATTCAAACCATCCTTTTCTTTATTGCCACATCAAGTTACAGTGTTTACTTATAGTATCCAAATATTGGACAAAATATATAATATAGCTTTGATGGTGTTTAGCCACTAAGTCAGAGAAGGCAATGGCAAGCCACTCCAGTACTCTTGCCTAGAAAATCCCATGGATAGAGGAGCCTGGTAGGCTGCAGTCCATGGGGTCGCTAAGGGTCGGACATGACTGAGCAACTTCACTTTCACTTTTCACTTTCACACATTGGAGAAGGAAATGGCAACCCACTCCAGTGTTCTTGCCTGGAGAATCCCAGGGACAGGGGAGCCTGGTGGGCTTCTGTCTATGGGGTCACACAGTCAGACACGACTGAAGTGACTTAGCAGCAGCAGCAGCAGCCACTAAGTTCTATCCAAATCTTTGCAACTCCATGGACTGTAACCTGCAAGTCTTCTCTGTCCATGGGATTTCCCAGGCAGGAATACTAGAGTGGGTTACTATTTCCATTTCCAGAGGATCTTCCCAATGTATTGGAAGATGCACGTCTTCTACATTGGCAGGTGGATTCTTTACTGCTGAACCAGCAGGGGAGCCCATAAATAAAACTTTGCATCCTTGTATTTTATTAAACATTCATTCAATATCAGGTAGTCATTTTCAAAGAACACTCATATTTATCATTTGACTTAATTTTCGTCAGTCCTATGGTCTCTGTTGCTCAGTTGTGTCTGACTCTTTGCAGTCCTTTGGACTCTAAGCCACTAGGCTCCTCTGCCAATGGAATTTTCCAGGCAAGAGTAGTGGGGTAGAGTGCCATTTCCTACTTCAGGATATCTTCCCAAACCTGCATCTCCTTCTCCTGCATTGTCAGGGAGATGCTTTACCCCTAGAGCCACCTGGGAAGCCAGTCATATAAAAGAGGGCAGATGGCTACAATCACTGTCATGGGCATGATCCCTACTCCAGTGCTTTCCCCAAAAAACACAAATGGATTAACGGAGGGCAAATACTAAGAGTCCTGGTGGAAAGATCCTTGAACTACTGGGGCTTAGACTCGTAAATAAAACATAGACCAAGTGACAGGAAATAGTCTTACTAGAGAAGAAAAGCCTTTGCAGATCTAGGAAAAACAGGTCACATTTCACATGATATGACCATTCTACCAGGATAGAAAAGTAGATAGCAGACCGTTAATGAATCACTTGTGGATCACTGTAAGATGTCACCATTTTATTTATTTATTTATTGTGAAGGGAGCTGCTAAATGTTTCTTTTTTGTTTATTTGTTTGCTTGTTTTAAATAAGGAAGTGACGCAGTTTTGAATGTTAATAATATCACACCTAGGTTGTCTAGAGAGCAATGGATGGAAATGATAGCTTATGGTGAACAATGTTCACCAACAATGGATTCATGATCTCCAAAGATGAAGATTTTGCTTCAGGACAGGGACCAGACTTGATTACTCAAGAACTTTTGTGCAGCAGAGTTTTATTAAAGTAAGAAAAGGGACAGAGAAAGCTTCTGATATAGACATCAGAGGGGAATGCCATGATGATCATGATGGTGGGATCACTCACCTAGAGCTAGATATCCTGGAATGTGAAGTCAAGTGGACCTTAGGAAGTACCACTACGAACAAAGCTAGTGGAGGTGATGGAATTCCAGTTGAACTATTTCAAATCCTGAAAGATGATGCTGTGAGTGTTGCACTCAATATGCCAGCAAATTTGGAAAAATCAGCAGTGGCCACAGGACTGGAAAAGGTCAGTTTTCATTCCAATCCCAAAGAAAGGCAATGACAAAGAATGTTCAAACTACCGCACAATTACACTCATCTCACACGCTAGTAAAGTCATGCTCAAAATTCTCCAAGCCAGGCTTCAGCAATATGTGAACCGTGAACTTCCAGATGTTCAAGCTGGTTTTAGAAAAGGCAGAGAAACCAGATATCAAATTGCCAACATCCGATGGATCATGGAAAAAGCAAGAGAGTTCCAGAAAAACATCTATTCCTGCTTTATTGACTATGCCAAAGCCTTTGACTGTGTGGCTCACAATAAACTGTGGAACATTCTGAAAGAGATGGGAATACCAGACCACCTAACCTGCCTCTTGAGAAATCTGTGGGCAGGTCAGGAAGCAACGGTTAGAACTGGACATGGAACAACAGACTGGTTCCAAATAGGAAAAGGAGTACGTCAAAGCTGTATATTGTCACCCTGCTTGTTTAACTTATATGCAGAGTACCTCATGAGGAACGCTGGGCTGGAAGAAGCACAAGCTGGAATCAAGATTGCTGGGAGAAATATCAATCACCTCAGATATGCAGATGACACCACCTTTATGGCAGAAAGTGAAGAAGTACCAAAGAGCCTCTTGATGAAAGTGAAAGAGGAGAGTGAAAAAGTTGGCTCGAAGTTCAACATTCAGAAAACTAAGATCATGGCATCTGGTCCCATCACTTCATGGGAAATAGATGGGGAATTTTTGGGGGCTCCAAAATCACTGTAGATGGTGATTCCAGACATGAAATTAAAAGATGCTTACTCCTTGGAATGAAAGTTATGACCAACCTAGACAGCATATTAAAAAGCAGAGACATTACTTTGTCAACAAAGGCCCGTCTAGTCAAGGCTATGATTTTTTCAGTAGTCACGTATGGATGTGAGAATCGGACTATAAAGAAAGTTGAGCGCCGAAGAATTGATGCTTTTGAACCGTGGTGTTGGAGAAGACTCTTGAAAGTCCCTTGGATTGCAAGGAGATCCAACCAGTCCATTCTAAAGGATATCGATCCTGGGTGTTCATTGGAAGGACTGATGCTAAAGCTGAAACTCCAATATTTTGGCCACCTGATGCAAAGAGCTGACTCATTTGAAAAGACCCTGATGTTGGGGAAAATGAAAGCAGGAGGAGAAGGGGATGTCAGAGAATGAGATGGTTAGATGGCATCACTGACTCAATGGACATGAGTTTAGGTAAACTCCAGGGGGTTGGTGATGGACAGGGAGGCTGTGTGTTGAGGTTCATGGGTTCGCAAAGAGTCAGACACCACGGAAAGACTGAACTGAACTGAACTAAACCCAGGACAAATCTCTACAGCACAGTGGTCATAATTTCTCAGGGATCTGTCCTGAGGATGTTTGTTTCACTGATGCTATAGAAACACACACTGAAGACTTAGAATTGGAGATGCTGATTTGTGATGAAGACCAGCTTCAGAAACGGCTCTGAGACCAGGGCTGTGCCTGCCCTCCCAGCACAAAAGACCGCAGAATGCTGGGTTCATATTACTCTCAACATAAATATTAATGCTATTTTCCTCTGAGAGCATGTTGCCAAAGAAACGAAAAATTGGTGTTCAGTTTTCCAGGAAGAAAAAAGGTAAGCATGTTAATTTCATACTTGTATTACAAGACTATTAAGTCTGGAAATAATCACCTTGGGAATTCAGGGAAATGTCTCATGATATCTTCATTCATTTATATTATTTTTCATAAAATATTTTTTTAACTTGCTATGATGTTTCAGATGTTACTATTTACTTGGATGCAGAGGACAGTTTAGTCTGATTTGGCCCATCCTCTGGCTTACAGGTGGCTCTAGTTGTAAAGAACCCACCTGCCAGTACAGGAGACAAAAAAGACATGGATTCCATCCTTGAGTTGGGAAGATTCCCTGGAGGAAAGCATGAAAACCCACTCCAGTAATCTTGCCTGGAGAATCCCATGGACAGAAAGCCTGGAGGGCTACTGTCCAAAGAGTCGCAAAGAGTTGGACACAACTGTGGAGACAGCATGCATGCCTTGGCTTACAGTGTAGCTCAAATATTAAAACTGTTGCTCAGAAATGACAGTTCTCTGAGCATGAAATAAGAGGTCCAATCACTTAAAAGGAACTGGAGGTTCCCATGATGACATCAATTATAAATGAAAGTGAAAAAGAAAAAAAAATTACCAGAAAACAGAGATAAATGAGGTTGGTAAGACTATTATTTCATGTGAAAAAAATTAGCAAATAAAATATAGATAGTTTGAGAGAATGCAACCCATCTCAGAAAATGAAAATTTTCTGAAGTAGAAATTAAAAGTTTCTAAACATAAACAGAACCAAATGTGAGCTGAGTCTGGAAAGAAGTAGAGTACATATTCACACATTATCTTAAATTCAGTAGAGGAAATCTTTTCTCCACTGTCTCTGATAGTGGATCATCATCTGAATTATGGTTGAGTGTATTCAGTCATTAAGAATAATTGCCTACATTTCTAAGAATTCAAATTGTAGTAATAGTTTCCTTTTATTTCACAAAGGGTATATTTTTAGATTTTTCTAACACTGTATGTAAATTATACTTTCTTCTCTTTAGATTCCCTTGATATATATGATGATACCTGCTAATTATCCCATTACTCTAAAATATTTTCCAAGTTCAATAGTTTTTGTTTGCCTTCCATTTTGTCAATGTCCCTCTTAAAAAAATACCCCTTCATAGTCGCTTAGTTACATCTGACTCTTTTGTGATCCCATGGACTGTAGCCCACCAGGCTCCTCTGTCAGTGGGATTTCCCAGGCAACATTGCTGTAGTGGGTTGCCATTTCCTTCTCCAGGGGATCTTCCCAATCCAGGGATTGAACCTGGGTCTCCTGCATTGCGAGAAGTTTCTTTACTGTCTGAACCACCAGTGAAAGTCACTTAGTCGTGTCTGACTCCTTGCAAACCCATAGACAATACAATCCGTGGAATCCTCTAGGCCAGAATACTGGAGTCGGTAGAATTTCCCTCCTCCAGGGGAACTTCCCAACCCAGGGATCGGAACCAGGGAACCCCTAAAATATTTTCCAGTTCAATAGTTTTTATCTGTCTTCCATTTAGTTAATGTTCCTCCTTAAAAAGAATATATATAACAAAACCCAGGAATACAGATGTAATTGAAGTGTAGCACAGTGCTTCTTAATCTCACAGCACTCTTAGAATATGGTCATATTTGTATGAGGCAACAGATCAAGTGGATAAGACTGTATGTGGACAGTGGTGACCACCTAGTAGTCTATGGATGTGACAGACTCAACCTGACTCCCTCAACAATTAAAATGAAGACCTCAGCACTGTTATAAGCTTTCATGGCATTTTAGTTCCATGGAAGGTAAAAAAGATAAAACTGTCAATGCATGATACAGGATGCTCGGGGCTGGTGTACTGGGATGAACTAGAGGGATGGAATGGGGAGGGAGGTGGGAGGGGAGGTTCAAGATGGAGAACACATGTACACCCGGGGCAGATTCACGTCAATGTATGGCAAAACCAATACAATAATGTAAACTAATTAGCCTCCAATTAAAATAAATAAATTTTAAAAAATTTAAAAAAAACTATCTGACAATTTTCAAAATGGTAAACGACTTGAAATTTCAGTTAAGGAGAACAAAGGAAAGAAAAAAATCTGAAAAACTGATAGTTATTCAACAACGTCACCCTAACCATAAAGGACACCATAGGTCTAGACTGTGTCACTGGGAACACGTCCAAACATTTAAGGTACTTTTTATACTTCAACAATAGAAAGAGAGCAAAAGTTTTCTAAATCACTTATGAGGCCAGGAGGTTTTAAAAACAATTTAACAAAAACATTACAAATGAGAAAAACTAGAGATCCACCTTTCTTATGATTACGGAAATTTAATATTAGCAATTTGAATTGCTAGTCACAATTCTAGTCATACACATGTACACATACATACAGATCACACAGAGAAAGTGAATTTATCTTAGACATACAGCCGATATTTTATGTTCTAAAATGAAATATTTTCTTATAAAAATCCATTCCTAAACCTTCAACTGAGTGTCTAGAATTTGCATTTAATTAGTTTATTAATTTCTAAGACATCTCTATCACTTTGATTTTTCTACCTACTCAGTCATATCACCTATGCATGAGAGATTTATTTCTTCCTTTCCAATCCTTCCTTTGGTCTTCTGATTGCCTTATTGAATTTGTCTGTATGTTCAGTAAAATAATGAATAGAAATGGAGACAGTAAGTATCCTTGTCACTCTCACAGTACCAGAGGACATGTCATGTTCCACTATTAAGATTGCTGTTTGCTATGCCTGTTCTTTAAACGTATTTAAGAACTTATTATCTATTCTGCATTTTCTACAAGGTTATTATTATTACCGGATATTTTAGAAGGAAATATTATTTTAGAAGCCAATCTATAAGATTACTGTCATTACTTTCTTCAACTGAAGACCAGTGAAAATATTTGAAATGGTATTATAGCTTGAATAATGAACCTGCATACAAATAATTTTGTAAAGTGTATACGAATAATTTTTAAAGGTGCTTCCCTGGTGACTCAGAGGTTAAAGCGTCTGCCTGCAATGCGGGAGACCTGGGTTCAATCCCTGGGTCGGGAAGATCCCCTGGAGAAGGAAATGGCAACCCACTCCAGTATTCTTGCCTAGAAAATCCCATGGACGGAGGAGCCTGGTGGACTACAGTCCACGGGGTCGCAGAGTCAGACACGATTGAGCAACTTCACTCACTCATGTGCCCTTAAGAAGAATACGTGTCATTTAACTGCTGCATGCAATGGAATTATGCATGCATTCAAATTTATGAATCTTGTTGAGATCCTCCTTAATCCTTGCTAATTTTTTTAGATTTTCTATTTTAAAAGTAATATTATTAATTTATTTTAAAATGTATTTTGGTATATTAATATTTTCTCATGTTCATATCAAGATATAACTTTATCAAGATTATTTAAAGAAATATGTACTCATTCTAAGAATAAATTTCACCTACAGGAATTTTGAGAGTTGCATACTCTCTGCACTGGTGATGGCCTTTGCCAGTTATTCTCCCATGCCCCGTGCTGTCAGTTACTGATCTCTTTGTATCTCTTTATAGATTATTCTACTTTTCTAGAGCTTTATATAAATGGAAATATGCATCTTCTCTTCTATGCATATTGGCTGTTTTTACTCAAGATAATATTTTCAAGATTAATGTGCATATATCTGTGATTTGCTGCATTTTGCTGGTGAGTGGTATTCCACTCTGTGTGTATACATATCACAATTCATTTATCTTTTTGTTGGTTGAATACTTGGGTTTTTTCGTGGTTTTAGTTGTTAGTAACAAATTTTGGAGAAGGCAACGGCAAGCCACTCCAGTACTCTTGCCTAGAAAATCCCATGGAGGAGCCTGGTAGGCTGCAGTCCATGGGGTCGCTGAGGGTTGGACACAACTGGGCGACTTCACTTTCACTTTTCACTTTCACACATTGGAGAAGGAAATGGCAACCCACTCCAGTGTTCTTGCCTGGAGAATCCCAGGGACCGGGGAGCCTGGTGGTCTTCCGTCTATGGGGTCACACAGAGTCGGACACGACTGAAGTGACTTAGCAGCAGCAGCAGCAACAAATACTTTAAGCCCATTTTTTTTACAAGTCATTGTGTAGGCATATGTCTATTTTTATCTTGGGTAAAACACCAAGGATTAGAGTTATTAAATTATAAGTGATATCTTGACTTTCTAAAAATTGTTAGTTTTCCAAATTCATTGGAAACATTTATACCTTTTTTAACTATCTGTATTTGAAACCTCTGGTTGCCTCACATAATCTCAAAACTTTGGGCTGTAAGTTTTCATTTCTATGTTTCCTTTCTTTTTTTTTTGTAGATGTGTAGTGCTTTTTATTAACATTTTAGTTTAGTTTTAATTTCTTTGATGAATAGTAATTTCAGTATCTTTTCATATTCTTATTAATTATTCTTTTATCTTCTGTGATTATATCTGTTCAAATAGTTTTCTTCTCTTTTAATTTGCTTGATTGTTTTCATATTCTTGTTTTCAATATTAATTTATATTTTTCAATAACAGTCTGTAGTCACTGGCTTGCTTTTAATGTTCTAATAATGCACTCTGAAGAACAATGTTTAATTGGGATGTAACAGATCAATATTATATAATATTGTATAGTTATCATGTGTTCTGTTAATTTGTAGGCTCAAAAATGAATAGAACACATACTAACTATACAATTGTAGTTTAGTGTTTAAACTATAATTTATACTTTAGTGTTTTTCCCAGAAGTTTAGCAGTTTAGTCTTTTACTTAGAATTAAAATTCATTTCAATTATATTTTTATTTAGCTGTGAGGTAGAACACTTTAGATTTTGTTTCTTCTTTTAAATTTTTATTCAAGTGTAATTTATTTTTAATTTGCTTTGATTCTTATGTAAAGATAAAAATAATCTATTACTTAATAGAACAGGGAACTGCATCTAGTATTCTATATCCTCTAATTTTATGGCTGTTTTTATACCCTCTTAGTTAAAGAAAGATAGAAAAGGTTTAAGCATTACAATTGCTTTTATTGAAGTTTGTAATGATTTTGAAGTGTAGAATTATCTTTTGATTTCAACTGATAACATCTGTAACAACAATAACAACACCACCTATTACTATTACCATTTTCAGAGTGTTAAACATTGCTAACTAAATAATGAGTTTATTTTACTTGTCCAGGTTTTTCAACTGTAAATGACAGGTCAGTATAAGAACACATACACTTGGACTTCAAGGCATATTCACTTAAGCACTATTATATATCTTCTCTCAAGCAAAGCAGAGGCATTTGAACTACAAGCAAGCTAACAGTGAGACAATTCAGGTATCACATCTGCAGAATAATGTTGTTTGTGTTATTATAATTCAAGAACAATATTACAAATCTGATGATTTTATGTATAAACCCAAATTTTTGATTCTCATAAAAATAATTTTCAAATCTAGTAATAATTTGTCTCTTTTTACCTCTGGCAGAAATCAGTTGTGGGTGAATAAAAGATTCTGCACTTATATGGAATTTCCTTCTCTAGGCTGATGCTCGTTCAGCTTCTGTCATTTTTAATAGGTCTAAGTTTTCAAGTCTGCAAACCACACTTCAGAAAAAAACATTTAAAGATAAGTGAATGTTCAAACTAAGGGGTAACCACTCAAATTTTTATACTGGTAATCAACCAGAAGGCTGAAATACTTTTAAATTAGATAATTTAATACCTTTAATATAAAGATGTAAAAACATTTAATTAAGAAAATACTGCTTATGTAAACTTATCCAGAGTTAAACTTATTCACAGAAACCAAGAGAATATTCAAATGATTAATTTTCTATATGATATACCATTAATAAATGGGACAAAACAAAGTCATGAGTCCAAAAACTGTCCCTTACTCTCTCCTTCAGAAACTACCCAGAGAGAAATGGCTGCAGGAAATCACTCCTCAGTGACTGAGTTCATCCTCGCTGGGCTCACAGAACAGTCACAACTCCAGCTGCCGCTTTTCCTTCTCTTCCTAGGAATCTATGTTGTCACGCTGGTGGGGAACCTGGGCATGATCACACTGATAGGGCTCAGTTCTCACCTGCACACCCCCATGTACTATTTCCTCACCAATTTATCCTATATTAACCTCTGTCATTCTACTGCTGTCACCCTCAAAATGCTCATGAACTTTGTGATAAAGCAGAACATCATCTCCTATCCTGAATGCATGACTCAGTTGTATTTCCTCATTGTTTTTATTATTGCAGAGTGTCACATGTTGGTGGCAATGGCCATATGACCGCTATGCTGCCATCTGTAACCCCTTGCTTTACGAAGTCATCATGTCTTATCACATCTGCTTCCTCCTCACAGTGGGAGTTTATATTTTGGCCATCATTGCAACCACAATCCATAGAGGATTTATGTTGAGACTCTTTTTCTGCAAGAACAATGTGGTTAACCATTATTTCTGTGATCTGTTCTCACTCTTGGAGCTATCCTGTTCCAGCATCTATGTCACTGAATTATTGGTTATATCCTTAAGTTCATTTAACCTCCTGACTCCTGCCTTAACTATTCTTGCCTTCTATGTTTTTATCCACTCCAGCATCCTCCAAATCTGCTTCAACAAGGGCAGGTCTAAAGCCCTCAGCATCTGCAGTTTCCACATCTAAGGTGTTGCTATTATCTGTGGATCTTCAGCATTCATGTACCTGCAGCCATCATCTGTGAGCTCCATGGACCAAAGGAAAGTGTCCTCTGTGTTTTATACCATCGTTGTGCCCATGCTGAATCCCCTGATCTATCAGTTCAGTTCAGTTGTTCAGTCGTGTCCGACTCTTTGCGATCTCATGGACAGCAGCACGCCAGGCCTCCCTGTCCATCACCAACTCCTGAAGTTTACTCAAACTCATGTCCATTGAGTAGGTGATGCCATCCAACCATCTCAACCTCTGTCATCCCCTTCTTCTCCCACCTTCATTCTTTCCCAGCATCAGGGTCTTTTCAAATGAGTCAGTTCTTCGCATCAGGTGACCTATAGTCTTCAAAATAAAGTTGTCAAATTTGGTTTGAGGAAAATTCTGGACAGTAGAAAACATTCATGAATAGAATCTGTATCATGATGTCATAGTAATCATTTGCAGTGAGTTAGATTTATTATTCAGATGTTTACAGGTTTAGTGAGTTCCTCATATAATATCTCCAACATTCTTTTCCTGGACACTTCTTCAAAAGTATATTTTGGACTCTGTGGGAGAGGGCGAGGGTGGGATGATTTGGGAGAATGGCATTGAAACATGTATATTATCATATGTGAAACGATTCGCCAGTCCAGGTTCGATGCATGATACAGGATGCTCTGGGCTGGTGCACTGGGATGACCCAGAGGGGTGGGATGGGGAGGGAGGTGTGAGGGGGGTTCACGATGGGAAACACATGCACACCTGGGGCAGATTCACATCAGTGTATGGCAAAACCAATACAATAATGTAATTAGCCTCCAATTAAAATTTTAAAAATGTATATTACAATGATCATGTATGGAGAAACGGATGAATAAAATAAAATGTTCTTAAGGATTAACAGAGCCTTTATTTTATTTTTAATGAACTACAATAAAACAAGAGCTATAGCAATGATGATGATGAAGAAACTTATAGTAACATATTTGATTAAGCTTTTATTTGTAGAGATGTGGATGGACCTAGAGTCTGTCATATACAGTGAAGTAAGGCAGAAAGGGAAAAACAAATATCATTTGCTGTAAAGGAAAAACTAACACAACATTATAAAGCAATTATACTCTAAAAATATAATAAATAATAAAATATTTTATGAAATGTAAACACTGTGCCCTATTTTCAAATGGGTGACTATTTATTGTATTCCCTCAAGGCAAGCTCTAGTATAATTGAAGCTTATTTCAGTTGAGTAAATGATTGAGTTTTTCCATTTTTAATGTGGAAAATTGATTGAGAAGCACTGTGTCGCCCAACTGTAAATTCTTTTAAAAATAATTGAACCTAATTCATTTAACCATATTTTGTAAGTGCTCCCTGATGTGAGTTTCCAATTTATCTTACATCATGCTACAATCTAAGACTTCTACAATCAAAGTTATTCCGTCTTTGGAAAAAAAGTAAAAGAATATAAAAAAGAAGGATTATGAAACATAATTGCCTAATAATAAACTATTTCATTAAATACACAATTAAACAAGTAAAATTATTATTCAGTTCAGTTCAGTTCAGTCGCTCAGTCGTGTCCGACTCTCCGCGACCCCATGAATCACAGCACGCCAGGCCTCCCTGTCCATCACCAACTCCCAGAGTACACTCAAACTCAGGTCCACAGAGTCGGTGATGCCATCCAGCCATCTCATTCTCTGTCGTCCCCTTCTCCTCCCGCCCCCAACCTTTCCCAGCATCAGAGTCTTTTCCAGTGAGTCAACTCGTCGCATGACGTGGCCAAAGTATTGCAGTTTCAGCTTTAGCATCAGTCCCTTCAATGAACACCCAGGATTGATCTCCTTTAGAATGGACTGGTTGGATCTCCTTGCAGTATAAGGGACTCTCAAGAGTCTTCTCCAGCACCACAGTTCAAAAGCATCGATTCTTCGGCGATCAGCTTTCTTCACAGTCCAACTCTCACATCCATACATGACCACGGGAAAAACCATTGCCTTGACTAGACGGACCTTGGTTGGCAAAGTAATGTCTCTGCTTTTTAATATACTATCAAGGTTGGTCATAACTTTCCTTCCAAGGAGCAAGCGTCTTTTAATTTCATGGCTACAATCAGCATCTACAGTGATTTTGGAGCCCCAAAAAATAAAGTCTGACACTGTTTCCACTGTTTTTCCATTTCCCATGAAGTGATGGGACCAGATGCGTGACCACTTTAAAAAATTACATCAATATTCTGAATTCTTGCCCCATAACTCTAAAATTCAGTTATATATAGATTTCATTTTTGGGGAACAGGATGAGGAACACATGTACACCCATGGCTGATTCATGTCAATGTATGGCAAAAACCACTACAATACTGTAAAGTAATTAGCCTCCAATTAAAATATATAATTTTTTTTATAAAAAAGGAAAAAAATTTTAAACAAATAAAAAATAAATTTTGAAAATAAATAAATAAATAAAATGAGTAAAAATTTAAAAAATTTAAAAAGATTTCATTTTTTAATCACTTATTTATATTATCTATTTTTATAAAAATTAAATATATTTGCTACATGAAAAATGACAATTCATTATTAAAAAATTTCTGCCTTTATTAACAGTAGGATAAATTTTTAGAATATATCCTGATCCTCTAAATCTACTATTCCTATCTACTATTTAGACCCTCTAAATCTACAGTCTAGATGGTGAATCCACAACATTGGTAGGAGCTTGTCATAAATGCAGAATCTCAAATCCAACTTAGACTGGCTGGATCAGGATCTGCATTTTAGCAAATCCTTAGCAGAACAAATCTTTGTTGCTAGTTGATAAGTTCAGGATTGATAAATACGATGTTTTGAAAGAAAATGTTTGAAAACTGGGGATACGTCACCTGCAATTGCCTCTTTCCTCAAGAGCCAGTCTCTCGAGAAATGAAAATCCTTGGAGAACATTTGAATCCATGTTATTTATTGCCAGGCATAGCTAACTCCAGGACATACCTTCATAGAAAGGTGATCACAATCGCTCAGTGGAGAACTAAGAAAAGTGCAGATGCTTGCTACCTTGAAGCTAAAAAACGCACACCGAAGACAGAATTGGAGATGCTGATCTGTGATGCATAATGGCTTCAAAAGTAACTCTTGAGACCAGGGCTGTCAGGCTCGCCCTCCTAGCACTAAAGACAGCAGAATGTTGGGTACCTATCACTCCCCACACTATCACTGGTGCTATTCTTCTCTGAGAGCACATTGTGAAACAGATCTAGTGTTGAAATTTCCAGGAAGAGAAAAAGGTGAGTGTGTTGATTTTATACTTGGTATTTGAGACTTTGATTATGAAAGTAATAACCATTGGCATTCAGGCAAACATTCCAGAACATCTTCATTCATAACATTATCATTTTATTCATAAACTATGTTTTTAAACTTGCTGTAATGTGCCAGATCTGGGATATTTTCTTGGATACAGAGGAGACTAAGTCAGATTTGTTCATCATTTGATTTATAGTGCAGCTAGAGTCTGAAAATGTGCTATTTAGAAATGGAAGTTTACTGAGCTTGTAGTAAGAGAGTCTAATCAATTGGAAGGAATTTGAGATTTTCATGATTATATTCTGCTTTCCTGGTGGCTCAGGTGGAAAAGAATCTGCTTGCAATGCGGGAGACCTGGGTTTGATATCTGGGTTGGGAAGATACCCTGGAGAAGAGATGGCAACCCACTCCAGTATTCTTGCCTGGAGAATCCCATGGACAGAGGAGCCTGGTGGACTACAGTCCATGGGGTTGCAAAGAGTCGGACACGACTGAGCAGCTAACACTACTACTACTTTGATGACTTTAATTGTAAATGAGATTAGTAAAGAAAAACTATTTAGCAGATAATAGAGATGAATGGGGTTGGTGTTTCATATGAGTAAGTAAAAATCTAGATAAGTTGAGAGAATTTGACTTATTCCAGAAAATGAACATTTTCTGAATTTGAATGTAAGTTTTGAAACTGGAAGGAATCAGATGTGAACTGAGTCTGATTGAGTGTATTCAGTGATTAAGAACAGACATTTCTAAGGACTCAAAGGTTTAGAATATTTTCCCTTGTATTCTTAGATCTTTCAAATGCCATCCATAAAATGTCTTTTGTCTCTTTAGAGTCCCTTGAGGTATATAATGACATCTGTTAATTACCCCAACACCCTCAAATATTTTTCAAGTTTTACACAGTCTTTATTTGCCTTTTATCTTGTCAATATCTCTCCTAAAAAAGAATATCCATAACTAAACTCTAAACTCATTTATAATTTAAGCGTAGCATAGTGCTTCCTAACCTAATCACACACATAGAAAATGGTAATATTTGTATGAAGTGACAGGTTAAGTGAATCAGGCTGCATGTGGCCAGTGGTGATCAGCTTAACACATGAGGAAGTATTGGTTCTACCTCCCTCATCTCACTTCCATCTGTGGCTTTGTAGTTCCATGGAACTAGTATTAGAAAATCATGTTACTGAAATTACTACTGATCATACTCTAGACATTGTGTTTCTACAAGCGCAATCTGAAACTAATTTATTTATTAACCAGTCACTTACTTTGTGAATTTTATTGAGTTAATAATTGACCCCTTATTCTTTTCAAGTGAATGGCACACAAAGCTATATCCAGTATTCAAAGGATTAGGGTTTTTTTTAATCTAAGTTTTAAACATAAATACTCTTTACTTTGCTAAATTTCAATTAGTTTGTTTTAACTGTTTTCAGTGTCTCTATTCATTTTTCCAGTTGCTGTCACCCTCGGGGTCTAAGTTGTACAAACTTGGAAGGTTTTTTTGACCAAAAGTGTGCACTAATCAGGGGGCACTGGCAATTTTCAAGCCCATGTTTCACTGAGAAAAGAAAAATTTCAGCAGAGAGATTGAGTACCAACTGCTCGTTTCTAATTGCATTCCTACCTATCCCCAGTAAAAGTCAAATAAGCTAAGGACAGTAAGTAGTAGCTTTGTCATTTTTAATGTTCAATGATTCCACCTTATATTCTGATAAATGACTCAAGCCCCACATAAACAGGGTTTATATCATTGCTATATATACCTAATTCTTACATCAGGTGTATAAGATGGACATTGGATCGGGACTAATAAATAAGAGAAGGCATTTTGAAACAAAAATTACAAAATATTCAGTTCCCTAGCTCTGAATCCATTAGGAGAGCTGTTCAAATTTGCATGCCCCTCTGAGTTTTCACTCCAATTTTATTTTCATATTATGCTTCTTTATAATGAATATTAGGCCTTCTTAATATCAATTTTTGAATTTCATGAGGTAAGTAACTGTGTTTTTGTAATTTTCATACTCTAAACTTCATTTTGAAGTGAAGTGTGGTTTCAGCAATTTCTGCTAAATTATTGAAGAAAGAAAGAAGGAAGTAGGTAGGGGAAGGATGAAAAGGAGAAAAGGGAAGAAAGGGGGGAAAGAAATAAGACGATAAAAGGAAAAGAAAGGAGAAAAATTTCCTCAAGTTCTCCACCTAAAACATGCTGCTACATGAACTTTGCGTCTTCTAACCCAGTAGTTCCCAAACATCGCTGATCATCAGAATTACATTGGCAGTTTTGTTGGCTTATTTGTTTTATATTATTTTGATTATCAGGTGTTAAGATCTTTAAAATCTTCCAAGATTCTAAGCACTTTTGAGGACATATTTTAAAGATTAAAAGCAAAAAGGAAAAGCTTTTTTTTAAATACAAGTATCAAATATTAGTCTCAAAAGGAGGCCATGGTAATGATTTAACTAAAGTAACAGCATATATAATAAAAGAGAAATTTGATAAAATGTTCATGGTTGGTAATTCTGGAAGTACCAAGATTTGTGAATTATTTAGAATTGTAGAGGCAATCTTTCAAAGAGACAGCAACAAAAATGATTTATCAGAGCTTTTCTATAGAGATTACTCTATCCCTGGAATAAAGAATGTTAAGGAAGATGATTGAGAACTTTCATTTTTAATTATATGTTTACATTTTTACACTCATTATTTTTAAAAATGTTGTAATCTCTCTAGGTGACTCTGATGATCAACCATATTGGCGAATCCTGAATTAACAGAACATCTTTGTTTTCAGATATGTTCTTTTACATCTGACTGTAAAGTGACCAGCCAGCAGAAGTCCATCTTACCCGCAAACATATCATGAGAGCCAGTGCCACTTGACTATGTGAGGTGATGATTAAGTTATTATATCATGTTCATATTCATAAACTAAAATCTTGGCCTTGATGTAAAATTTTTCTGACTTGAAAGAGGTTGGAATCCAGAAATTTGGAGGAAAGAAAAGTGCTCAAATAATAGAAATGTTAACTTTGACTGCCTTTAAAAGTCCAGAAATCAGTGTTTCTCTTAAACTTTATGAAATATCTCAATTATAAGATTCTTGAAGTTTATAATTTCTATTCTATTTCAACCAGAATCATAGTTTGTCCTAGAATGACAATAGATGCTAAAGAAATCCCCACATTATGTATGTCCTCTGATTACCATTAAAGAATGATCTCCATAGGATTACTCTCTGCTGCACACACAAGCACATATATATGTTCATAAATCTCTCTCTCTGTCTCTCACACACCCTAACACAAAAGTACACTCATTTTCTCATTTTTAAACCTAGAACCTGCTGAGAAGGAAATGGACCCTGGAAATCACTCCTCAGTGACTGAGTTCATCCTCGCTGGGCTCACAGAGGAACCAGAGCTCCAGATTCCCCTTCTGGTCTTCTTCCTAGGAATCTATTTCATCACGGTGGTGGGGAACCTGGGCATGATCACACTGATAGGGCTCAGTTCTCACCTGCACACCCCCATGTACTATTTCCTCACAAATTTGTCCTTTATTGATTTCTGTCATTCCACTATCGTTACCCCCAAAATGCTGGTGAACTTTGTGACAGAGAAGAATATCATCTCCTACCCTGAATGTATGACTCAGCTCTATTTCTTTATTGTTTTTATTATTGCAGAATGTTATATGCTGGCTGTAATGGCATATGACCGCTATGTTGCCATCTGTAACCCCTTGCTTTACAATGTCATCATGTCTTATTATAACTGCTTCCATCTCACAGTGACAGTTTATATTTTGTGCATCATTGAATCTGCAATCCATACAGGCTTTTTGTTGAGACTCTATTTCTGCAAGGCCAATGTGATTAACCATTATTTTTGTGATCTCTTTCCACTCTTGGAGCTATCCTGTTCTAGCATCTCCATGAATGAATTATTGGCTCTAATCTTTAGTGCTTTTAATGTCCTGATTCCTGTTTTAACCATCCTTGCTTCCTACACCTTCATCCTCTCTACCATCCTTCAAATCCACTCCACTGAAGGCAGGTCCAAAGCCTTCAGCACCTGCAGCTCCCATATCTCAGCAGTTGCTGTTTTCTATGGATCTGTAGCGTTTATGTACCTGCAGCCTTCATCTGTGAGCTCTATGGACCAAGGGAAAGTGTCCTCTGTGTTTTATACCTGCATTGTGCCCATGCTAAACCCTCTGATCTACAGTCTGCGGAATAAGGATGTCAAATTTGCTCTGAAGAAAATTCTGGACAGTGGAAAATGTAGATGAATAGACTCAATGTCATAGTGTCATATCACAAATATGCTTTTGGTTTGCTGAGATATGCAATGCTTTAGTTTTATTGTTCAAATTTTTGGAAATTCAGAATCGTTTTCTCATAAACTACCTTTCCCAAATTCTCTCTGGGCCACTTCCATTGAACCTGTTACAATGACTATGTACGGAAAAATAACAAGAATAAAGTCAGAGATTCTTAAGAATTAAGAAGCTCCAGTTTAATTTTAAAAAAATACAAACAACAACTATGATGATCATCATAAAATAATAGCATACATGATTGAGATAGTATAAAAGATCAAGCACAAAGCCCAGCACTTTAAAGTAGATAACTTCATTTAACATTTGCAGTTTTCTCTCAGGGCAAGCCCAAGTACTGTTTTATTTTGGAATCTGAATAAACTGACATTTAGTTTCAGTAAATGTCCAAGTTCCCAAGCATAATAAATGACACGAATCTAGAATGTCTGGCTCCAGGATCCGTGATTTTACTCAAGTAATCATGGGTGAGTCTAAGGCCCTCCCAGTAATTTTCTTCTACATATTAATCTACAGTTCCTTATAAGACTGTGTAGTTTTCTTCTCTCTCTCCAATCTTAGTATCACTTTTGTTTCATTTGATATAATGAAAATAATAAAAATATTTCAAACCTGTCCTAATCAAAGGAAAAAGAAATCAGTTGGAGAGTTACTGCAGAATCTTATGATAGAAACTCACTAAAGAGACTCAGATTTTCATGTTCAACACCAACAATTTTTATAAAAGCAGCCCAACCCATTTTTATCTTTATACGACTAATGCTGTATTATTTATGGAAAAACTACTCATCGTAGCCAAAAAAGCCATAATTTACAAATAATTGCCATTCCACATCAGTTTTATCTCGGAAACATTTCTTCTTTTCCCTTATATGATTCCTTATTTGCTTCTGGGCATTTTACCACATGGTTACTATAAATCTGGGTCTTCTCTGGTGCCTCAGTAGCAAAGAATCTGCCTGCCAATGCAGGACAAGTGAGTCTGATCCCTGAGTCAGGAAGATCCCTTGGAGAAAGAAATGGCAACCCACTCCAATATTCTAACCTGGGAAATTCCATGGACATTGGAGCCTGGTGGGCTATAGTCTATGGGTGTCAGAAAAGAGTCAGACATGACTCAGAGACTAAGCAACAACAACTCTAAATTCTCATGAAATTCTAAATACTCAACTGTCTTCTATCTCTTCTCAGTTCAAAATGTTTATTCATTAATAACAGGTCAATGTTTTTTGGAAAGTGTTTAACCTTATTCACCTGCAGTGTCTAATTATGGAATAAAACACATATAATATCAGTTACCACCCTTGTATCCCACTATCCATTAATTCACTGATGTCAGACATTCATTTTCCAAGTGCTCTCATATTATTTGACTTAATTGTAATCAGTATTTTAAAAGAAGATAAATGGCTACAATTAAAACTCCTATCCTTCCAGTTAAAATTAATTTTAAAAAATGATTTAAAAAAAAACCCTCCTATCTCAGTCATGATTCACACTCTGCTATACATATATTCTAGAATAGATATGTATATACATATATATATACATATATGTTTTTTCAGCTTGTGCAATCTTGATTCCATAAGCTGGAAGCACAAACTTAAGAATTGATGCTTTTGAACTGCTGTGTTGGAAAAGACTCTTGAGAGTCCCTTCGACTGCAAGGAAATCAAACCAGTCAATCCTAAAGGAAATCAACCCTGAATATTCATTGGGAGGACCAATGCTGAAACTGAAGCACCAGTACTTTGGCCACCTCATGCGAAGAGCTGACCTATTAGAAAAGACCCTAAAACCAGGAAAGATTGAAGCCAAGAGAAGGGGACTACAGAGGATGAGATGGTTGGGGATGGCATCACCGTTTCAATGCACATGAGTTTGAGCAAGCTCTGAGAGATGGGAAAGGACAGGGAAGCCTGGTGTGCTGCAGTCCATGGGGTCACAAAGAGTCGGACATGACTGAGCAATTGAAAAACAACAACAACATATATATTCATCTAAATCAAAACATATACCATATTAGAACTGAAAGAGTGTCATCTATGGGTATCTTAACACATTTCAGGATGTACAATCATAGGAAAAATATCCGTTTTACTTTTTGCTTACATCTTTTCTGTGTCTGACCTTTTGTTGTTGTTCAGTCACTCAATAGTGTCTGACTCTTTGTGACCTCAGGAACTGGAGCATGCCAGGCTTCCCTATCCTAAACCATCTCTCGGGACTTGCTCAAACTCAAGTCCACTGAGTCAGTGATGCCATCCAACCATCTTGCCTTCTGTTGTCCCCGCCTTTTTCTCCTAAGTTTAATCTTTCCCAGCATCCAGGTCTTTTCCAATGAGTCAGCTCTTTGCATCAGCTGGCCAAAGTATTGGAGCTTCAGCTTCAGCATCAATCCTTCTAATGAATATTCAGGATTGATTTCCTTTAGGATTAATTGGTTTGATCTCCTTGCAGTCCAAAGGACTCTCAAGAGTCTTCTCCAACAACACAGCTCAAAAGTATCAATTATTTGGCACTCAGCCTTTATGGTCCAGCTCTCACATCCATACATGACTACTGGAAAAACCAAAGTTTTGACTAGACAGAACTTTGTCAGCAAAGTAATGTCTCTTCTTTTTAATATGCTATCTAGGTTGCTCACAGCTTTTCTTCCAAGGAGTAAACATCTTTTAAATTTGTGGCTGCAGACATCATCTGGAGTGATTTTGGAGTCTACTGTTTCTGTTTCTTCCCATCCATTTGCCATGAAGTGATGGGACCAGATACCAAGATCTTAGATTTTTGAATGTTGAGTTTTAAGTCAGCTTTTCACTCTCCTCTTTCACCTTCATCAAGAAGACCTTTAGTTACTCTTCTCTTTCTGCCATAAGGGTGGTGTCATCTGCATATCTGACATTATTGATATTTCTCCCAGCAACATTGGCTCCACCTTGTGCTTCATCCAGCCAGGCATTTTGCATGATGTACTCTGCATACAAATTAAATAAGCAGAGTGATAATATACAGCCTTGACCTTTACCAAACTCCCAAAACTCTTTCTCACTTATTTTATTCAGCACCCTGAAGTAACTGTAAATCATTTTCTGCTCACCTATAAGGTGGCATTCCAGACACACATATTGCCCTTCAAAAATTCCAGAATCCTGAAGCCACAGCAAATCCAATGCTAAAGAAACCTTTTAACTGGGGGGCACCTTGCTTAAATCTGAAAGAACTCTAGGGAAGTTATTCAAAGCAAGAAATTTTCTACCCTTCATTTCCCCAAAAGGTCCATAGGTGAGCAGTGACAAGATCTGAGAGATTTTACTTAAAATGCATAATATCAAGCCATTTATGAGACTTACTATCACAAACCACTCTTGATCAAGATATTTAGGTTATTCCTGTGCATATTAAAGTTTTAAAAGTTTTCAAAAAATACTGATATCTTACTTTATACTCTTAAAATTTTGACTTTACTGACATAGGGTGTACCCTGGGTATTGAAATAATAATAAAATAAATTCCCTTGCTAACTTGAAATGAGTATCCAAAATTGAGAAATACTAATACATGCAAGCGTAAACTGGTAATAATAATTGAACTGATATATTTAACTATATTTTATAGTATTTCTCCTCACTTGTGTGCCCAATTTACTTTGATTCAGTTAAATCTTATATTATTTCCCATTTTCTGATTTTGGAACAAAAAATGAAAATATACAAGAAAATGCAAAAATGGAATATGAAAATAGAAGGAATAAGAAACAAAGGTGCCTAATAAAATGTTTCTTTATAAATAGCAACTAGAATTTTTAATAGTGAGGACCTCAAAAAACCAAATATAACATAAATATTTTGATTTCTTACCCCAAAAATTAAGTCCAATTATATATAGGTTTGACTTTTGAATCAATATTTATATTTCCTATTTACAATTAAATGAATTAAATGTATTTTTATACAAGCTTAATTAATTTACTTCATTATTTTAAAATCTATTGTCCTATTAACATTAAGATAACTTGTCAGGAGGTTTTCCAGGTGGTGCTCATGGTAAAGAACTAGCCTGCCAATACAGGAGACATATGAGATGCAGGTTCAATCCCTGGGTCAGGAAGATCTCCTGAAGGAGGGCATGGCAACTCACTCCAGTATTCTTGCCTGGAGAATCCCAGGGACAGAGAAGTCTGGCAGGCTACAGTCCATGGAATCTCAAAAGAGTCAGACACGACTGAAGCATCTTAGCATGCATGTATGCTACTTGTCAAGATGAGCCATGATCCTCTAAAACCTTTTATTCGCAGAGTGAACTGGGAACCAGTAGCATTGGCAAGGAGCTTGTAAGAGATGCAGGATCTCAAAATCTCAAATACTCCTCAGAACCACTGGATGAGTATCTGCGTTTTTAAAAGAGTCCCCAGGTGATCCTGTGAAGAAATCTTTATCATTAACTGATGAGTTCGGGATTGACAAACAATCCCTCTTGAAGGAACTGGAGACATGTCAACTGGGGACATGTCAACTACAATTGCTTCTTTTTCAAGAGCTTGTCTCCTGAGAAATGGAAATCCTTGGAGAGTACTTGACTCCCTGTTATTTATTGCCTGGCATAGCTAAATCCAGGACACACCTTCATAGCACAGTGATCACAACCACTCAGGGGACAGCTGAGAAAGGTGCAGATGTTTGCTACCATGAAGCTGAAAAAACACACACTGAAGACTTAGAATTGGAGATGCTGACCTGTGATGCAGATCAGCTTCAAAAGTGGCTCTGAGACCAGGTTTGTACCTGCCTACTCAGCACTAAAGACAGCAGAATGCTGTATACCTATCACTCCCAACACTCACACTAGTGCTATTCTTCCCTAAGAGCACATTTCCAATGAGATTTGGCATTGTGGTTTCCAGAAGGAAAAAGGTGTGTTGATTTTATATTTTCTTTTTGAGACTTTAATTATGAAAATAATAACCATTGGCATTTAGGCAAATATTCTACAATATAGTCATTCATATAATTATCAATTTATTCACAGCATATTTTTAACTTGCTATGATGTACCAGATGTAGGCTGTTTATTGACTGGAGGAGAACAAGTCTGATTTGTTCATCATCTGATTTATATAGCGCAACTGCAGTCTGAAAACATACTATTTAGAAATGGAAGATTCTTGAGCATATAGGAAGAAAATCTAATCAATTTCAAGGAATTGGAGGTTTTCATGATGACATTAATTGTAAATGAATTAGAAAAGAAAAAAACAATTTAGCAGATAATAGACATAATGGGGTTGGTAAGACTACTTTTTTTTCAGGTGAAATAATGAAAACATGAGTAAATAAAACTCTAGATAAGTTGAGAGAATTTGACTTATTCTAGAAAAAGAAAATTTTCTTAACTTGAATGTAAGTTTCTGAAACTGAAAGGAGCCAGATATAAACTGAGTCTGGAAAGTGGCAAGAGGTGGTGTAGATATTCCTACTTTGTCTTAAAAGCCATGAAGAAAATCCTTTCCCTAACATCCCTGAGTGGTTCATCATCTGATTTATCGTTGAGTGTATTCGATGATCAAGAATTGCCATTTCTAAGAACCCCAATTTTTAGATTATTTTCCCTTGTATCTAGTGAAGGGTATATACATTGGAAGGACTGATGCTGAAGCTGAAATTCCACCTGATACGAAGAGCTAACTCATTTGAAAAGACCCTGATACTGGGAAAGATTGAGGGTGGGAGGAGAAGGGGACAACAGAGGATGAGATGGTTGGATGGCATCACTAACTCAATGGACATGAGTTTGAGTGAACTCTGGGAGTTGGTGATGGACAGGGAGGCCTGGCATGCTGCGGTTCATGGAGTCGCAAAGAGTTAGACACGACTGAGCGATTGAACTGAACTGATATTCTTTAATCTTTCAAATGTCATACATAAAATGTCTTTCTTCCCTTTAGATCCCCTTGAAAAGTTGTTGCTTAGTTAATAAGTCCTGTCCAACTCTTTGTGACCCCATGGACTGCAGTATGCCAGGCTTCCCTGTCTTTCACTATCTCTTGGAGCTTACTCAAATTCATGTCCATTGAGTTGGTGCTTCTATCTAACCATCTCATCCTCTGCCACCCCCTTCTCCTTTTGCTTTCAACCTTTCCAAGCATTGGGGTCTTTTCCAATGAGTCAGCTCTTCTTAACAGGTGGTCAGACTACTGGAATTTTGGCTTCAGCATCAGTCTTTCCAATGAATATTCAGGGTTGATTTTCTTTAGGTTATATCTCCCTTGAGATATATCTGCTAAGATATATAGATAAATCTGTTAACTATCCCATTACCCTCACATATTTTCTAAGTTCTTCACAGTTTTTATTTGCCTTTCACCTTGTCAATGTCTCTCCTTAAAAAGAACTTCTATAACTCCAAACTCCAGATATAATTTAAGTGTAGCACAGGGCTTCCTAACCTAATTGCACACGTAGAAAATGGTAATATTGTGTGAAGTTAAGGATCAGGCTGCATATGGCCAGTGATGACCAACTTAACACATGAGGAAGTAGGTTCATCCCCACTTCCATATATGTTAAGAACCCAAGACTTTTGAACCCATATGACAATTTGTGGCTTTGTAGTTCCATGGAACTAGTGTTAGAAAGCTATATTATTGGGATTACTACTGATCATACTCTAGATATTGTGTTTCTACAAGTATAATCTGAAACTGATTTATTAACCAGCCACTTACTTTGTGGCTTTTATTGAGTTAATAATGAATTGACCCCTTATTCTTTTCAGGTGAATTGCACCCAAAGCTATAACCAGTATACAAAGAATTGGAATTTTTTTAATCTAAATTTTAAACATTACAACTCTTTGCTTTGCTAAATTTCAGTTTATTTGTTTTAAGTGTTTTCAGCGTATCTGTTCACGTTTCCAGTAATTGTCCCTCCTCAGGGTCTAGGTTGTGGGAACTTCAGCAGTTTTGTTAACCACAGAGTGTGCACTACCCTGGAGGGGATTGGCAATCTTCACACTCAAGTTTCACTGAGAAAAGAAAAATTTCACAGAGAGAGTTTGAGCCCCAACTGCTCTTTTCTACCTTTACTCCTTCCTATCCCCTTTAAAATTCAAATATTGAAAGGCCAGTAAAAAGTATTTTGTTATTTTTAATGTTTAGTGATCTCATTTCATATTTTGACAAAAGACTTAACCCTGCTTAAGTGGGCATGCTACTTAATTGGCATTGCTATACACATCCAATTCTTAATTTTTCTAGTATATCTATCTATCTATATATGATAAGGAAATCTATATCCTTAATTGATTCTTATATAAGTAGGGTATAATAACTTGTTTCAAAACAAATATAATATTCAGATTCTCAGAGGTAGATCCTATGGACATTGTGTCAGGACCAATAAATAACAGAAGACGTTTTGAAATAAAAATTCCAAAATATTCAGTTCCCTAGCTTTGAATTCCAGAGAAGGCAATGGCAAGCCACTCCAGTACTCTTGCCTGGAAAATCCCATGGACAGAGGAGCCTGGTGGGCTACAGTCCATGGGGTCGCTACTAGTCGGACAAGACTGGGCGACTTCACTTTCACTTTTCAATTTCACACATTGGACAAGGAAATGGCAACCCACTCCAGTGTTCTTGCCTGGAGAATCCCAGGGATGGAGGAGCCTGGTGGGCTGCCATCTATGGGGTCACACAGAGTCGGACACGACTGAAGTGACTTAGCAGCAGCAGCAGCTTTGAATCCATTAAGAGATCTATGCAAATTTTCATGCCCCTCTGAGTTTTCACTCCAATTTTTGCATATTATGCTACTTTATGATGAATATTAAGTCACCTTAATGTCATCTTTAATTTTATGATATTAGTAACTATGTCTTTGTAGTGTTCATACTCTAGAATAGACCTTCCTTTGTGGTAAAATGCTGTCTCATGAATTTTTGCTGAATTATTGAGAAGAGAAAGAAGGAAGAAGGATAAAAGGGAGGAAAGAGAAGAAAGGAGGAAAAGAAATGAGAAGACAAAAGAAAAAATTAGGAGAGAAAAAACAGAACGCTTCAAATTCTCCACCTTAAACATGACACTACACTGACTTGTGTCTTCTAATTCAGTAGTTCCCAAACCTGGCTAATCATCAGAATTACACTGGAAGTTTTATTGGCTTGCTTGTTTAAAATTACTTTATTAAAAGTTCAGATCTTTTAAAATCTTCAAAGATTCTGAATCCCTAATTCTGATGTTATATTAGGAAATGTGTAATAAAATTTCTCCAGATGAGAGAATTTGGAGAGCTGATGAATAAAAACTTTTGAGAACATTTTTAAAGATAAAGGAGAAAATAAGAAAATATTTTTAAATATAAGTATCAAATATTAGAGTAAAATGTAGGCAGTTGTACTTCTTATGCAATAAAATGTAATTTCAATAAAATGTTGAAGGTTGTTAACTCTGGAAGTACCAAGAGTTTGTGAATTATTTTGAGCTGTAAAGGTAATCTTTAGGACAAGAAATAAAATAAAAAATTGTTTATCAGTGATCTTCTGCAAATATTAACATCCCAGAGCAAAAGAGTATAAGGACAATGATTCAGGAAATTTTATTCTTAATTATAATCATGTTTACATTTTTATAGTCATTAGTTTTGCCGATACTTTAAGCTCTCTAGGTGACTCTGATGATCAAACCATATTGTGGAATCCTTGAAATAACAGACATTCTGTGTTCAGATATGTTCTTCTATATCTGACTGAAAAGTGAAGAGCCCACAGAACTCCATCTTACCCACAATAACATCATGAGAGCCAGTGACATTTGGCTGTGTGAAGTGAAGGTAAGTTGAGTCTCTGTCACGTTCACATTGAGAAACTAAAATATTGTCCTCACTGTAAAATTTCCCTGATTTGAGATAGGTTGGAATTTAGAAAGAGAGTCATTTTCTGATGGTGTATGTATATTTTAAATGAACCCAGATACAAGGCAGAAGGGATATAGGCATGAAGGCCAGACATTAACACGTAGATGTGTAGTTGTTTCTCATTATGCTTTAGTTTAGTTTTTTCTCTGGTGAATAAGGATTTCAGTATCTTTTTATTTTCTTTTTAATTATTCTTTTACCTTCATCAGTGATATATCTGTTCACATAGTTTTTTTTAACTTGTTTGACTGTCTTCATGTTATTGTCTTTTCAATTTTTTTTCATACTCTCAATAACAGTCCATAGTGCTTTTAATATTCTAATAATGTATTTTGAGGAATGGTTTTTAATTTGAATAAAAAGAATGTATCAATATTGTTTGGTTAGTATGTGTGTGTGTTCTTTCTAACAAATTCTTAGACTAGTCCAATGTGTTATATATTCTTCAGTGTTTTCTCATGAAGTATAACAGTTTAGTCTTTATGCCTAGATTTAAGATTCACTTCAATTTTATTTTTATTTGGCTGTGAGGTAGAACAATTTAGATTTTTTTCTTTTTAATTTGTATTCAAGTAGAAATTTTGCAACTTTATTCCGACCCATATGTGATGATAATCTGTTTACTGCTTAACAGAATAGGGGACTGCATTTCTGATTTTATATCCCCTAATTTTATGACTAGTTTTAATACCCTTTTAGTTAATGAAAGATGAAAAAGAAAAAGTGTAACCATTATAAGTGCTCTTTCTGTATTTTGAAGTGTGTAATTATCTTTTATTTTCCAAATAATAGCATGGTATAACAACAATAAAAACAGCTATTGTTATTATTACCATTTTCAGACTGCTAATCTTTTCTAATTCGACAATGAGATTATTTTACTATTCAAAGATTAGCAAGTAGCAAATGATGAGTCAGTAGATGAACGCAGATACTTGCACTTTAACTCACAAGCACGATTCATATATCTTTTCTTAAAGCATTTAGTCAACAAACATGCCAACAGTGGACTAACTCACAGTGAATGTTATTTGTGCTGTTTTATTTCAAAAATAACATTAAAAATTGAAGATTTTTACATAGAAATCTATGTTTTATAATTATCAGAAAAAATAATTCCAAAATCTGTTTTGATGTGTCTCTTTTCTCCTCTGACAAAAATTAAATTCTAGTTAATAAAAGGTTTTGCACTTGCATGAGATTTGCTCACTCCTGGATGATGCTCAACCAGCTTCTGTTATTTAATAGGCCCTCTAAGATTTCAAATTTGCAAACTTCAAATGGAAAATGAAAGTGCTTAAAATAAGTGAATGTTTGAACTAAGGAATAGCCATTCAAATAGGTAAAATGATCACTATTATGGCTGAAAAATGTGTAAGTGAAATAGCTTAATATATTTTCTGTCAAACTGTAAAAACATTTTATTAAGGAAATGTTATTTAGAAATTCATCCGGAGTTTAAACTATTCATATAAACCAAGGAAATATTCAAACAGTTAACCTTCTATGTGAGGTAACTTTAATAAACAAGCCATAAAAAAGACAGGTCTTCAAAGCTGTCTCTTTCTCTCTCTCTCTCCTTCAGAAACTTCCCAGATGGAAATGGCAAAAGGAAATCACTCCTCAGTGACTGAGTTTATCCTCGCTGGGCTCACAGAACAGCCACAACTACAGTTGCCTCTTTTCCTCCTCTTCCTAGAAATCTACGTGGTCACAGTGGTGGGGAACCTGGGCATGATCACACTGATTGGGCTCAGTTCTCACCTGCACACCCCCATGTACTATTTCCTCAGTAGCTTGTCCTTCATTGACCTCTGTCAGTCCACTGTCATTACCCCCAGAATGCTGGTGAACTTTGTGACAGAGAAGAACATCATCTCCTACCCTGAATGCATGACTCAGCTTTACTTCTTCCTCCTTTTTGCTATCTCTGAGTGTTACATGTTGGCTGCAATGGCATATGACCGCTATGTTGCCATCTGTAGACCCTTGCTCTATAATGTCACCATGTCCCATCAAGCCTGTTCCTCCCTCATTTGGGGAGTGTATATAATGGGACTGGTATGTGCATTCTCTCACACAGGCTGCATGCTTAGGGTTCATTTCTGCAAATTAGATGTGATCAACCATTATTTCTGTGATCTTCTGCCCCTCCTAAAGCTCTCCTGCTCTAGCACCTATATCAATGAATTATTGGTCCTATGTTTTGGTACACTTAACATCTTTGCCCCCATCCTGACCATCCTCAGCTCCTACATCTTCATCATCTCCAGCATCCTCCATATTCATTCCACGGAGGGCAGGTCCAAAGCCTTCCGCACATGCAGCTCGCACATCTCAGCTGTTGCTATTTTCTATGGCTCTGCAGCCTTCATGTACCTGCAGCCATCATCAGTCAGCTCCATGGACCAAGGGAAAGTGTCCTCTGTGTTTTATACCATTATTGTGCCCATGCTGAATCCCCTGATCTACAGCCTCAGGAATAAAGATGTCAGTGTTGCCCTGAAGAAAATGCTTGAGAGAAGAATATTTTTGTGACCAGACATAACATGAGCATGATATTTTAGATCTGGTCATTGCTTGTTACACTGTATGAATGTATGGTTCTCTTAAGTCAAAATCCTTACCAGAGCTTAAAACCTGAGCTAAGAACCCCTTCATGCTTTGCAACATTGATCAAATCTGTATGCCTCCTACAATGCCATTTATTGTTTTGGGTGTGTACTTGCCTGTTTATTGTCCAAAATGCACTGTACTGTAATGTTCATGAAGGTTATCCCCATGCATGTATTTCACTGCTGTATCTGCAGGACCTAAGATAGTTCCTGGCATTAGAAACCTTGATAATTTTCTTATTTCCTTTTAAAAAATATTTATGGGAAGCCATATAGATCTCATAATGTCATTATCCATTACTTTCTCTAATAGCTACATATGACCCTTAAAATTTTTAATCAATTAAATTTATGTTTGAAGAGTTCTTCAAAGATCTGCAATAAAACTGATGACATCCTAAATTATTTCTATACAAAAATTTAGAAGCATGAACTTGAGTAACTTCATTATCAAACTCCAATACAGGTAAGATAACTTGTGAACCCCTGATTTTTTAAGTCATTAAACAGTCAACAACCCAAAATCTTTGAACTAAAATGCTTGATTTTCAAGCATGCAGCATACACGTGTTAAAAAATAATATGTATATTTGTTATCTGATGGGTCAACATAGCAAATCTGGAGATAAAGTGGTATCTGGAACTCGATTACTCCCACCTAGATTGCCAGGGTTTCCCATACCCAGACTAAAATAGAACTTCATCTATATTGACACTGAGAAAATTCTTAGTATGTAGAATTTTACCACATGCAAATTATAGTTCAATAAATTTAATTTCAAGATAAAGAGAAAATATAATAACCTATATTGTTTGTCAGAGTTGTGGATCTTCCTAGACTGCCACCTTGACCCAGAACATGATTTCTTTATTACTTTATACATTAAGCAAAAACACCTAGTAAATTTTTTCGCATCAACTGGCAGATCTCTATATTATTCCTCAATATTTATTTTATTTATAGAGTAAGATAAAGTCATTAACTTATTATACCTATTAGGAACTTTTCATGGGGTTATGACAATAACCAGTTGAAACCTTCCTACAGCCTACATGTTAAAATATTTCAAGTACTACTGTTTTATAAATACATCATGGCCTCTAAATACAGTTAACATAGGTCAATGAGAAAAAAAATCGATCAAATATTGCACACAAAGATTTTTTTCTGATTTTTTATTTACTCCTTGTGTGAAATCATTTCAGAATGTTCCTTTAATGCAGGTCTTAAAAATTTTCCTAAAATTTTGAATTCTTATACAGCTTGACATGAAATTCACTGGAGTTCTAATAAGATCTATCCCAGCCTTGCTTCCAACCTATAATCTAACAAAAATAATAAATTAAAATGATATAACACTATTAAACACTAGGGAGTCAATGGGAGAAAAGGGAATTGCTAACTGTAACTTTTCCCAAGAGTTGATACTTGTGGGATATGATCCTAAAGGGAGATCATTAACACTATCTATTTCTCATCTGACTCTTAGCATCAATACTCAGATTATAAATCACCATTCACATCAACCAACATTTGCATGGGGCCATCAACTTCAACAGAAGTCAGGACCAGTGACTCAAAATTATTACAACAGAGTCTTCTAGATTTTGACCCTACAAAAACAAGAAGTCCTGCAAGGTTAGTACTCAGAACTATCCACCTGCATCACCAGAACCATTTTTCCCTTCAGAGAAATAGAGGAGAAAAATATACAGCACTGGTGTTTTGGGGAGCAAGAGGGATGTATCTGAATCCCAGTCCTAGACTTCAAAAAATTAGATCTGTTTTAGCTCCCTTCAGTTCAGTTCAGTTCTATTTAGTCGCTCAGTCGTGTCCAACTCTTTGTGACCCCATGATTGGCAGCAGGCCAGGCATCCCCGTCCATCACCAACTCCCAGAGTTTACCCAAACTCATGTCCATTGAGTTGGGGATGCCACCAAACCAACTCCCTTACAGTGCACTAATAGATGTGAGTAGCTGTTTTTCTGTCTCTATCTCTCCTCATTCTAATATTCATGCTCCCTGAGGAATAAAGTTTCCCTTATCATCTCTCTGTCCCCGCTGGAAAAACTTATGGCCAGTATTTCTTTGTTTACTCACCTCCACTCAGGCAGTGTAAAAGTTTCACTCACTCCCCATCCCATCCGTCTGGTTCAAAACCAATCTTTTGGACTCTGTGGGAGAGGGCGAGGGTGGGATGATTTGGGAGAATGGCATTGAAACATGTATATTACCATATGTGAAAACAATCACCAGTCCAGGTTCAATGCTTGATACAGGATGCTAGGGTCTTATGCACTGGGGTGAACCAGAGGGATGGGATGGGGAGGGAGGTGGGAGGGGGGTTCAAAATGGGGAACACATGTACACCTGGGGCAGATTCATGTCAATGTATGGCAAAACCAATACAATAATGTAATTAGCCTCCAATTAAAATAAATAAATTAAAAAAACCTGAAATTAATTAATTAATTTAAAAAAACAATACAATAATGTAAAGTAATTCAGTTCAGTTCAGTTCAGTCACTCAGTCGTGTCCGACTCTCTGTGACCCCATAAATCACAGCACACCAGGCCTCCCTGTCCATCACCAACCCCCGGACTTCACTCAAACTCATGTCCATCGAGTTGGTGATGCCATCCAGCCATCTCATTCTCAGTCGTCCCCTTCTTCTCCTGCCCCCAAACCTTCCCAGCATCAGAGTCTTTTCCAGTGAGTCAACTTGTCGCATGAGGTGGCCAAAGTATTGGAGTTTCAGCTCTAGCATCAGTACCTCCAATGAACACCCAGGATTGATCTCCAGATCAATGGACTGGTTGGATCTCCTTGCAGTCCAAGGGACTCTCAAGAGTCTTCTCCAGCACCACAGTTCAAAAGCATCAATTCTTCGGCGATCAGCTTTGTTCACAGTCCAACTCTCACATCCATACATGACGACGGGAAAAACCATAACCTTGACTAGATGGACCTTTGTTGGCAAAGTAATGTCTCTGCTTTTCAATATGCTATCTAGGTTGGTCATAACTTTCCTTCCAAGGAGTAAGCGTCTTTTAATTTCATGGCTGCAATCAGCATCTGCAGTGATTTTGGAGCCCAAAAAAATAAAGTCTGATGCTGTTTCCACTGTTTCCCCATCTATCCCATGAAGTGATGGGACCAGATGCCATGATCTTTGTTTTCTGAATGTTGAGCTTCAAGCCAAACTTTCACTCTCCTCTTTCACTTTCATCAAGAGGCTTCTTTCTGCCATAAGGGTGGTGTCATCTGCATATCTCAGGTTATTGATATTTCTCCCGGCAATCTTGACTCCAGCTTGTGCTTCTTCCAGCCCAGCATTCCTCATGATGTACTCTGCATATAAGTTAAATAAGCAGGGTGACAATATACAACCTTGACGTACTCCTTTTCCTATTTGGAACCAGTCTGTTGTTCCATGTAATTAGCCTCCACTTAAAATATATAAATTTAATAAAAAAGAAAAAAAAAGCTTCACTCACTTGTGTTGGAGTCTATGTTAACTTATCACTACATTCCTTTCAATAATTTTATTAAAAATCATATTTATTGATGCTTCTATATAAGGCATTGTGCCAAGCACTGTATTGAGTTTACAGTCTAGTACAGAAGAAAAGCTGATAAGAAACTCATAATAATTGATACAGAATTAAGCGTGTTCTAAATGTAAACATGATAAAGGTATTCCTCAGCACATAGAAAATGGTCTTATTAACTTACGTTTTCATTATTAAAGCCCTTAACTTAAGGACCCTAACTATTGAATAAATTTCTTTAGATACACTGGGATTGTGTAAGAGAAGATAAAGAAATATAATGAGTCAAAAAAAGAGATTCTACCAAATGCTGTTTTGTGTAATAGTTACATCATGTGATACCTGGTGGGACATAAAAATAAAAGATTTTGTTGCTGGGTGATATAAATCATTGAATGACAGAAATTTATTCAAACTTTATTTGGAGTCTTTGGAAAATATTGATATTTAGGAGTTAATATTTAGTAGAAACTTCAAATTTCAGTTTCATTGTGTGTATTTAGGTAGAAAAAAGGGACAAGAAAATGTCTTAAAGATAAAAATAAAAAACTCCAGCCATCATAACAGGAATGAAAATGCTGTTGAAACAAAAGATATAATGGAAAGAAACTCAATAGATTAAAAATAACATTTACAAAAATTCAGTTCTTACCAAGGGTATAAGACTGTGCTAAGCACCTCATAGGAATCATTTATCTGAATACACACAGAAGGTAGATTTTAGCATGTTTTTCAGAGAGTTTGAAAGTAGACATATTATCTCAAGACCACACAGCAAGAATGGGGTTGAACTGAGTGTTCAATCCTCTAACGTAGATCATAATAAGGATCCATTAGAATGAAGATAAAAAGAAAAGTACATTTAATCCAACTACCCATTAGGTGTGTCCTTAAAGAATATCTGCTATGTACATGGTTATTCAATCTGTACTCTGTCTTTTTAATTAGAATCTGCTGAGAAGAAAATGGACCCTGGAAATCACTCCTCAGTGACTGAGTTCATCCTTGTTGCTCACAGAACAGCAACAACTCCAGCTGCCCCTTTTCCTCCTCTTCTTCAGAATCTATGTGGTCATGGTAATGGGGAACCAGGGCATGATCATATTGATTGGGCTCAGTTCTCACCTGCACACCCCCATGTACTATTTCCTCGGTGATTTGTCCTTTATTGATCTCTATCAGTCCACTGTCATTACCCCCAAAATTCTGGTGAACTTTGTGACAGAGAAAAATGTCACCTCCTACCCTGAATGCTTGACTCATCTCTATTTCTTTCTATTATTGCAGAGCATTATATGTTTGCATATTAAAAGGCAGAGACATTACTTTGCAAACAAAGGTCTGTCTAGTCAAGGCTATGGTTTATCCAGTGGTCATGTATGGATGTGAGAGTTGGACTGTGAAGAAAGCTGATCGCTGAAGGATTGATGCTTTTGAACTGTGGTGCTAGAGAAGACTCTTGAGAGTCCCTTGGACTGCAAGGAGATCCAACCAGTCCATTCTAAAGGAGATCAATCCTGGGTGTTCATTGGAAGGACTGATGCTAAAGCTGAAACTCCAATACTTTGGCCACCTCATGCGACGAGTTGACTCACTGGAAAAGACTGATGCTGGGAAATGTTGGGGGCGGGAGGAGAAGGGGACGACAGAGAATGAGTTGGCTGGATGGCATCACCGACTCCATGAACATGGGTTTGGGTGGACTCCGGGAGTTGGTGATGGACAGGGAGGCCTGGCATGCTACGGTTCATGGGGTTGCAAAGAGTCAGGCATGACTGAGCGACTGAACTGAACTGATATGTTGGCTGAAATGGTATATGACTGCTATGCTGCCATCTGTAACCCCTTGCTTTATAATGCCATCATGTCTTATTATAGGTGCTTCCAGCTCACAGCAGCAGTTTATGTCTTGTGAATCATTCAATTGACCTTCCATACTTGTCTTATCTTGAGATTCTATTTCTGCAAGGCCAATGTGGCTAACCATTATTTTTGTGATGTTTTTCCACTCATGGAGCTATGCTGTTCTAGCAGCTATTTCAGCAAATTATTGGCTCTAGTCTGCAGTTTTTTTCAACGTCCCGATTTCTCCCTTAACTATTCTTATCTCCTACATCTTCATTCTCTACAAACCTTCCACATCCACTCCACGGAGGACAGGTCCAAAGCCTTCAGTACCTGCAGTTCCCACATCTCAGCTGTTTCTGTTCTCTATGGATCTGCCACATTCATGTACCTGCAGTCATCAGCTGTGAGCCCCATGAACCAAGGGGCTCATATAAAGATAAGGGTTTTAGACCTGCACTGTGCCCATGCTGAACCCTCTGATCTATACTCTGCAGAATAAGGATGTCAAATTGGCCTTGATGAAAATCCTAGACAGTGGAAAATGCAGATGAATAGACTCAATGTTGGTATAATATCAGAAATAAACCTTTGCTTTGCTGAGATATGTAATGTTTTAGTTTTCTTGTTCTAATTTTTGGAAATTCAAGATGATTTTCCCATACAATACATTTCCCAAATTCCCTTCAGGCTAATTCTTTTGAATTTGTGTTATATGACCATGTATGGAGAAATAACAAGAATAAAGTCAGAGACTCTTGAGAATTAAAGTTTCAGTGTAATATTAAAAAAATAAACAACAATAACTATGATGATCATCATAAAATAATGACATATTATTATTGAGATAGTATGAAATATCAAACACTGTGCCCAGCACTTTATATAAAGAATACATTTGAATCAGTTCTAATGAGGTGGATGAAACTGGAGCCTATTATACAGAGTGAAGTAAGCCAGAAAGAAAAACACCAATACAGTATACTAACGCATATGTATGGAATTTAGAAAGAGGGTAACCTTAACCCTGTATACAAGACAGCAAAAGAGACACAGGTGTATAGAACAGTCTTTGGGACTCTGTGGGAGAGGGTGAGGGTGGGGTGATTTGGGAGAATGGCATTGAAACATGTATATTATCATATGTGAAATGAATCACCAGTCCAGGTTCGACGCATGATACAGGATGCTTGGGGCTGGTGCACTGGGATGACCCAGAGGGGGAATATGGGGATGAGGGAGGTGGGAGAGGGGTTCGGGAGGAGGAACACATGTACATCCGGGGCAGATTCATGTCAATGTATGGCAAAACCAACCAATATAATATTGTAAAGTTATTAGCCTCCAAAAATATATATATATATTTGTGATATATTCTCTCAAGGCAAGCCCTAGTATTGTTTCCATTTGTGAGATGAATAAATTGAAGCTTGTTTACTTTGAGTAAATGTCCCCATAGTCCTAAACATAATAAAGACAGAGGCCAGAATGGCTCCAAGAAATGTGATTTTAATCAGAGTAATCTATTGGCCCCAGGTAATTGTGGGTAAGTGTAAGGCCTTCCCAGTAATTTCTTTCTCCCTTTTCTGTGAGATTTTATTGCTTTTTGTTAGATCTCTCCAATGTGAATTTCACTTTTGTTTCATTTGATTTAATAAAAACAATAAAAATATTTCAAACTTGTGTTGATCAAGCAAAAAGACCAAATGCAGAGGGACTGCAGAATCTTATGATAAGACTAAAAAGCCACAGTCATCAAGACAGTATGGTACTGGCATAAAGACAGAAATATAGATCAATGGAACAAAATAGAAAGACCAGAGATAAAACCACACACCTATGGACACCTTATCTTTCACAAAGGAGGCAAGAATATTCAATGGAGAAAAGACAATCTCTTTAAGAAGTGGTGCTGGGAAAACTTGTCAACCACTTGTAAAAGAATGAAACTAGAACACTCCCTAACACCATACACAAAAATAAATTCAAAATGGATTAAAGATCTAAATGTAAGACCAGAAACTATAAAACTCCTAGAGGAGAACATAGGCAAAACACTCTCTGACATAAATCACAGCAGGATCCTCCATGACTCGCCTATCAGAATATTGGAAATAAAAGCAAAAATAAACAAATGGGACCTAATTAAAATTAAAAGCTTCTGCACAGCAAAGGAAACTATAAGCAACGTGAAAAGACAGCCTTCAGAATGGGAGAAAATAATAGAAAATGAAGCGACTGACAAAGAATTAATCTCAAAAATATACAAGCAACGCCTGAAGCTCAATTCCAGAAAAATAAGCAACCCAATCAAAAAATGGGCCAAAGAACTAAACAGACATTTCTCCAAGGAAGACATACAGATGGCTAAAAAACACGTGAAAAGCTCAACACCACTCATCGTCAGAGAAATGCAATTCAAAGCCACAATGAGGTACCATTTCACGCCAGTCAGAATGGCTGCTATCCAAAAGTCTACAAGTAATAAATGCTGGAGAGGGTGTGGAGAAAAGGGAACCCTTTTACACTGTTGATGGGAATGCAAACTAGTACAGTCACTATGGAGAACAGTGTGGAGATTCCTTAAAAAAACTGGAAACAGAACTGCCATACGACCCACCAATCCCACTCCTGGGCATACAGACCGAGGAAACCAGAACTGAAAGAGACACATATACTCCAATGTTCATCGCAGCACTGTTTATAATAGCCAGGACAGGAAGCAACCTAGATGTCCATCTGCAGATGAATGGATAAGAAAGCTTTGGTATGTATACACAATGGAGTATTACTCAGCCATTAAAAAGAATACATTTGAATCAGTTCTAATGAGGTGGATGAAACTGGAGCCTATTATACAGAGTGAAGTAAGCCAGAAAGAAAAACACCAATGCAGTATACTAACACATATATATGGAATTTAGAAAGATGGTAACCTTAACCCTGTATATGAGACAGCAAAAGAGACACAGATGTATCGAATAGTCTTTTGGGCTCTGTGGAGGAGGGCAAGGGTGGGATGATTTGGGAGAATGGCACTGAAACGTGTTTATTATCATATGTGAAATGAATCACCAGTCCAGGTTTGATGCATGATACAGGATGCTCGGGACTGGTGCACTGGGATGACCCAGAGGGATAATATGGGTAGGGAGGTGGGAGGGGGAAACACATGTACACCTGGGGCGGATTCATGTCAATGTATGGCAAAACCAATACCAACAATTTTTGTATAGGGCACAAGTAGCCCTATACATTTTTATCTTTAAACCATTAGTGCTACACTGTTTATGTAACAGGTGCTTCCCTGGTGGCTCAGTGGTAAAGAATACAGCTGCCAGGAGATGTGGATTCAGTCCTTGGGTGGGGAAGATCCCCTGGAGAAGGAAATGGCAACCCACTCCTGTATTCTTGCCTGGGAAATACCATGGAAAGAGTAGGCCTCAATTCACAGGGTCGCAAAGCGTATATCCAACACAACCTTGCCAGTAAACTACAACAATAAATGCATGTTAACAACTACTCATAATAACCCCAAATTCTGTAAGTTGTATTACTTTCATGAGGTTCACGCCTTTTACCGTGTAAGTTATAAACAATCGCCATTTCTTGTTAGTTTTATCTTGGAAACATCTCTTCTCTCCCCTTATACTGCTCCTATTTAGCTTCTGGGCATTAACATCTGATAACTATAAATTCACATGAAACTCTGAATACCCAGTTGTCTTCTGCCTCTTCTCAGTTCAAACTGTCTTACTCATTACTGACAGATCGACCTTCTTTGCGTAGTGTGCTGCCTTACTCACCTATAGTGTCCAAATATATGACTAAGACTATATATATATATAAAACATAATTTTATTTACCACCCATGTATTTCATTATCCATTCATTCATCAATGTCAAGCATTCATCTTCAACTATTTCATATTATTTGACTTAATTTTCATATTATTTGTCTTCTTATTTTCATATTATTTGACCTAATATTCATCAATAATATGGAAGAAGGTAGAATGGCTACAATTACAGCTTCTATCTTACATGTGATTCCTAGTCTGTTATATATAATCCAGAATACATAAATATATATATATAAATCAGCTAAATCAGAACATATAACCTGTCAGAAATTAAAGAATGGCTTATATGGATCCCTTCATATTTTTAATTTCTAAATAAGTATAGGAATGATCTCTTTACTTCTTGTTTACATTCTTTCTATATATGACCTTTACCAAATTCCAACTCTCTTTTTCACTTGTTTTATTTGGCACACTGAAGCAACTTCAATCATAGTCTGTTCACTTATAAGGTGGCATTCCAGACACACAGTATTCTTATCCAAACATATCAGAACCCTGCAGCCATAGCAAAACCCAAAGCTAAAATATTTTTGGTGCATGGGTATGGTGGATTTTCCTTGAATCTGAAAGAACTCCAGTGGAAGGTATTCCAAACAAGAGATCCTCTAGCGCCTTGTTTCTCAGAGTGGTCGATAGATGAGAAATGGTGGCAAAATCTGAAAGATCTTATTTAAAATGTATAATCTTAAACCATACATGAGACTTACTATCAGAATCTGCTTTGATCAAGATCCTTAGGTTATTCCCGTGCACATTAAAAGTTGAGGAGCTTTTGAAAAATATTGATATCTGACCTCACACCCTAAAATTTTGACTTAATTGGCATAGGGTTCAACCTCAGTATTGAAATTAAAAGAAAAAAAACTTCCCTGATAATTTTTGTAATGAGTTTAAATGAGTACCTAAAATTGAGAAGCATTAACTTCCCTTGTGGCTCAGCTTGTAAAGAATCCACCTGCAAAGTGGTAGACCTGGGTTCGATCCCTGGGTTGGGAAGATCCCGGGGAGAAGGGAAAGGCTAACTACTCCAGTATTCTGGCCTGGAGAATTCCGTTGACTTATAGTCCATGGGGTCACAAAAAATCAGAAACAACTGACTGACTTTTACTTTCAATGTAACACAAGTATAAACTGGTAAAAATAAAACTGAATCTTCTTGTATTTAACTATAAATTTCTCCTGACTTGAGTGTGCAATTTACCTTGATTCAATCATTTCTAAGTATGTTTCCAATTTTCCTGTTTTAGAACCAAAAGTGAAAATGCAATATATAAAAAGAGAGGAAACATGAAACGTAAGTGCCTAATAAAATATATGAAGCTTAGCACTAGAATCATTAATAGTGAGCACCTAAAAAATAAAAAATTAAGTCAATATTCTGAATTCTTACCCCATAATTTTAAATCCAATAACATATAGATTTGACTTTGAATCAATATGTATATTTTTTATTTATAAGTAAAATGGGTTAAATACATTTTTGCAAGGATAAATTATTTACTTCATCGCATTAAAAATTGTTGCCATTTTAACATTAAGATAACTTGTCATAATGTTGCCCAATCTTCTAAAACCTTTTATTCACAGAGTGGACTAGGAACAACTAGAACTGGCCAGGAGCTTGTATGAGATGCAGAATCTCAAAATCTCAAATGCTCCTCAGAAGTATCTGATGCTGGAGGAGGATTTTATTTTGAAAAAATCTCCAGGTGATCCTGTGACGAAATCTTGGTCACTAATTGTTGCGTTCAGGATTGAAAGAGAATCCCTCTTGAAGGAAAAAGTTAGACAACTGGGGACACGTCAACTGCAACTGCTTCTTTCTCAAGAGCTTGTCTTCTGAGAAAAGGAAATCCTTGGAGGGTATTTGACTCTATGTTATTTATTGCCTGGCTTATATGAAATCCATGACACACCTTCATAACACAGTGATCACAATAACTCACAGGAGAACTGAGAAAGGTGCAGATGTTTGCTACCTTGAAGCTGAAGAAACACACACTGAAGACAGAGATGCTGACCTGTGATGCAGACCAGCTTCAAAAGGGGCTGTGCCAGCCCTCTCAACACTAAAGACAGCAGAAAGCTGGGTACCTATCATTCCTGACACCAATACAGAGCTATCTTCTGAGTCAAAGGAAGCATGTTGCAAACAAAATTTGGTGCTGTGATTTCCAGCAAGAAGAAAGGTGAGTGTATTCATCGCACATTTGTGGCTTGAGACAATTAAGTCTGGAAATACTAATGTGAAAATTCAGGCAAATATTCCTCATACATTCATGTATGGAATTACTTATAAAATCCCATTTATATCCTCCTATGTCCTAAACACTATGCAACTTACTTGTTATATAGAAGAGAATGAGTCTGATTCGGTGCATCAACTGACTTACAGTATATCTCAAGTCTAAAAATGCGCCGTTAAGAAATGACGATTTTCTGAATGTAAAGTGGGAAAGTTAAATCAATTACAAGTTGTTGGAGAATGTTTTCATGGTGATTTATAACTTAAGTAAGATTGAAAAGAAAAGTGAACATATTTACCACACAACAAAGAGAGATGGTAGGATTATTTCATGTGAAAAAAACAAAAAGACAGACAGCTGCTGCCTGCTTCTCCTTTAGCCTTCAGTCTTTTCCAGCATCAGGGTCTTTTCCAGCATCAGGGTCTTTTCCAGTGAGTCAGCTCTTTGCATCAGGTGGAAAAAGTATTGGAGCTTCAGCTTCAGCAACAATCCTGTCCAATCATCAGGGTTAATTTTTATGGCACAAATAGAAATGGTAATACTGACGTAGCATCATAGGGTAGATGGATGAGGCAGTTTGTGGCTGATGATGATGAATTAAAAGACTCTGAATGTCACACTTTAAATCCCATCTGTAGATACCATCTCTGTATGACGCTGTATATGTTTATATTTGCACATACATATATGTATATATGTGGATATGCATATGATTATGTGTGCACATACTATACTATGACTCATTCATCTATTCATCAGTTGATGGACATAAATTTGAATTATTTCCAATTTGCATTGTTATGCATAAAGCTGCCATACATGTTTTTATGATTATAAACATGGCTAACTGCTTTAGTAGAAAATATATTTATTATATTTGAAAATGAGGTTTTATAAATATTAAACTTAGATGTACTTTCCTTCCATAAATAGACCCAGAGTTAAGTGATTATATAGGTGGAAATGATGCCAAAACTGTGAATCATTTATGTGGAGCACTCTACTCCAAATGAAAAAGAACAAAATGAATTCCCTCCAATGACAGTGTTTTACTCTTTCCCCTCCAGAGACTACGCAGATGGAAATGGCAGCAGAAAATCTCTCCTCAGTGACTGAGTTCATCCTCGCTGGGCTCACAGAACAGCCACGACTCCAGCTGCCCCTTTGCCTCCTCTTCCTGGGAATCTATGTGGTCACGGTGGTGGGGAACCTGGGCATGATCACACTGATTGGGCTCAGTTCTTGCCTGCACACCCCCATGTACTATTTCCTAAGCAGTTTGTCCTTCATTGACCTCTGTCAGTCCACTGTCATTACCCCCAGAATGCTGGTAAACTTTGTGACAGAGAAGAATATCATCTCCTATCCTGAATGCATGACTCAGCTCTTTTTCTTTCTTGTTTTTATAATTGCAGAGTGTTACCTGTTGGCTGCAATGGCATATGACCGCTATGTTGCCATCTGTGGCCCCTTGCTCTATAATTCCATCATGTCACATCAGGCCTGTTTCTCCCTCATTTGGGGAGTATATATGATAGGACTGGTATGTGCATTCTCTCACACAGGCTGCATGCTTAGGGTTCATTTCTGCAAATTAGATGTGATCAACCATTATTTCTGTGATCTTCTGCCCCTCCTAAAGCTCTCCTGCTCTAGCACCTATGTCAACGAAGTACTGGTTCTATTCTTTGGTGCACTTAACATCTTTGCCCCCATCCTGACCATCCTCAGCTCCTACATCTTCATCATCTCCAGCATCCTCCACATTCGTTCCACGGAGGGCAGGTCCAAAGCCTTCAGCACATGCAGCTCGCACATCTCAGCTGTTGCTATTTTCTATGGCTCTGCAGCCTTCATGTACCTGCAGCCATCATCACTCAGCTCCATGGACCAAGGGAAAGTGTCCTCTGTGTTTTATACCATCATTGTGCCCATGCTGAATCCCCTGATCTACAGCCTCAGGAATAAAGATGTCAGTGTTGCCCTGAAGAAAATGCTTAGAAGAATATTTTTGTGACCAGACATAACATGAGCATGATATTTTAGATCTGCTCCTGCTGCTGTTGCTTCTGCTGCTGCTGCTTGCTTCAGTCGTGTCCGACTCTGTGCGACCACATAGACGGCAGCCCACCAGGCTCCCCCGTCCCTGGGATTCTCCAGGCAAGAACACTGGAGTGGATTGCCGTTTCCTTCTCCAATTCATCAAAGTGAAAAGTGAAAGTGAAGTCGCTCAGTCATGTCTAGTCATTGCTTATTACATTGAATGGATGTATGATTCTCTTACTTCAAAATCCTTACCAGAGCTTAAAATCTGAGTTAAGAACAAAGTTTCAAGCTTTGTTACATTGCTCAAACCAGTATCCCTCCTACCATGCCATTTATTGTTTTCGGTGTGTACTTGCATGCTTACTGTCTTAAATGTACTATCTACTGTAATGTTCATAAAGGTTACCCCCCCACTTGTATTTTAGTGCCATATCTGCGGGACCTAAAATAGTTCCTGACACTAGAAAGGCCTTGATAACTTTCTTATTTCCTTTTTTAAAGTGTTTATGGGAAGCCATATATATCTCATACTGTCTTTGTCCATTACTTTCTCTAATTAGCTACATATGACTTTTAAAAGTTAAAATCAATTAAATTTATATTTGATGAGTCTGTCAATAATCTGCAACAAAATTGATGACATAATAAATTATTTCTATACAAAAATTTAGAAGAATGAACCTAAGTAGCTTCTGTGTCAAACCCCAGCACCGGTAATATAACTTGTGAACAGCTGATTTCTTAAGTCATTAAATAAAGTTAAAAAGCCAAAATCCTTGAAACAAAACTCTTGGTTTTCAAGCATGCAGTCTATATGTGTTAAAAAATAATATGTATGGTTGGTATCTGATGGGTCAACATAACAAATCTGGAGATACATTGGTATCTGGAACTCAAATACTCCAGTCTAGATTACCATGGTTTCCTATACCCAGAGCAAAAGAACTTCACCTATATTGATACTGAGAAAATTAGTAGTATGTAGAATTTTACCACATGTAAATTATAGTTCAATAAATTTGGTTCAAGATAAAGAGAAAATATGATGACCTATATTGCTGCAGTCAGAGTTGTAGATCTTCCTAGATTGCCACCTTGAACTAGAACATGATTTTTACTTACTCTATATATTGAGAAAACAACATCTAGTAAACTTTTTCACATTAAGTGACATATCTCTATATTATTCCTCAATACTTATTTTTTTATAGAGTTAGATAAAGTCATTTACTTATTCTACTTGTTAGGAACTTTTCATGGGGTTATGACAATAACCAGTTGAAACCTTCCTGCAGCCTACATGTTAAACTATTACAAGTACTGCTGCTGCTGCTAAGTCACTTCAGTCGTGTCCGACTCTGTGTGACCCCATAGACGGAAGCCACCAGGCTCCCCCATCCCTGGGATTCTCCATTACAAGTATTACTGCTTTATAAACAGATCATGTCGTCTAAAAACAGTTAATATATGTCAAGGAGAAAAAAATTGTTCAAATATTGCACAGAAAGTTTTTTTTTAAATCTCTTGTGTGAAATCACTTTAGTGTGTTCCTTTAATGCAAGTCTAAAATTTTCCTAAAATTCTGAATTCCTATATAGCTTGACATGAAATTCACCAGAGTTCTAATTAGATCTGTCACAGCCTTGCTTCCAACCTATAATCTAATAAAAATGATAAATTACAACAATATGACACTATTAAACACTAGAGAGTCAATGGGAGAAAAGGGAATTGCTAATTGTAACTTTTCCCAAAGTTGATACTTGTGGGATATGATCCTAATGGGAGATCATTAGCATTATCTGTTCCTCATCTGATTCTTAGCATCAACACTCAGATTATAAATCACCATTCACATCAACCAATATTTGCATGGGGCCATCGACTTCAACAGAAGTCAGGACCAGTGACTCAAAATTTTTACAACAGAGTCTTCTAGGTTATGACCCTACAACAACAAGAAGTCCTGCAAGGTTAGTACTCAGAACTATCCACCTGCCTCACCAGAACCATTTTCCCCACAGAGAAATAGAGGAGAAGAATACACAGCACTGGTGTTTTGGGGACAAAGATGGATGTATCTGAATCCCAGTCCAGGAATTTAGAAAGTTGAATCTTCTGTTCTAGGTTCCCAGATGAAAAGATATGAGTAGCTATTTTTCTGTCTCTATCTCTCATCACTCTAATATCCACAATCCCTGAGGAGCAAAGTTTCCCTTATCATCTCTCTGTCCCCGCTGGATAAAAGTATGGCCAGTATTTCTTTGTTTACTCATTTCAACTCAGGTAGTGTGAGAGCTTTGTTCACTTGTGTTGGAGTCTATGTTAACTTACCACTATGTTCCATTCAATAATTTTATTAAAAAATCATATTTATTGATACTTGTATATAAGGTATTGTGCCAAATACTGTACTGAGTTTACAGTCTAGTACAGAAGAAAAGCCGATAAGTACCTCATAATAATGGATGCAGAATTAAGCACATACTAAACGTAAACATGATAAAGTTATCCTCAGCACACAGAAAACGGTCTTATTAGCTGGGGTTTCCATTATTAAAGCCTTTAACTTAAGGACCCTAACTATTGAATAGATTTCATCAGATACACTGGGAATGTGTGAGAGAAGATAAAGAAATACAATGAGTCATAAAAGAGATTCTATCAAACGCTGTTTTGTATAATAGTTAAAACATGTGACACCTGGTGGGACATAAAAATAAAAGTTTTTGTTTATTATAAAAGTTTTGTTTATTATAAAAGTTTTTGCTGGGTAATATATAATCATTGAATGACAGAAATTTATTCAAACTTCATTTGGAGACCTTGGAAAATATTAATATTTAGGAAGCTTATATTTAGTAAAAACTGCAAATTTCAGGATCGTTGAATGTATTTAGGTAGACAGGAGGAACAAGAAAATGTCTTAAGGAAAAATAAAGTTCCAGCCATCACCAGTTCAGTTCAGTTCAGTCACTCAGTTGTATCCAACTATTTGTGACCCAATGGACTGCAGCACGCAAGGCCTCCCTGTCCATCACCAACTCCCAGAGTTTACTCAAACTCAAGTCCATTGAATCGTTCATGCCATCCAACCATCTTATCCTCCGTCATCTCCTTCTCCTCCTGCCCTCAATTCTTCCCAGCATCAGGGTCTTTTCAAATGAGTCAGTTCTTCACATCAGGTGGCCAACTATTGGAGTTTCAGCTTCAACATCAGTCCTTCCAATGAATAATCAGGACTGATTTTCATTAGGATGGACTTGTTGGATTTCCTGCTGTCCAAGGGACTCTCAAGAGTCTTTTCCAACACCACAGTTCAAAAGCATCAATTCTTCAGCGTTCAGCTTTCTTTATAGTCCAACTCTCACATCCATACATGACTGCTGGTAAAACCAAAGCTTTGACTAGACCGACCTTTGTTGGCAAAGTAATGTCTCTGCATTTTAATATACTGTCTAGGTTGGTCATACCTTTTCTTCCAAGGAGCAAGTGCCTCTTAATTTTATGGCTGCAGTCACCATCTGCAGTGATTTTGGAGCCCAAGAAAATAGAATCTGTCACTCTTTCCACTGTTTCCCCATCTATTTGCTATGAAGTGATGGGACCAGATGCTATGAACTTAGTTTTCTCAACGTTGAGTTTGAAGCCAGATTTTTCACTCTCCTCTTTCACTTTCATCAAGAGACTCTTTAGTTCCTCTTCACTTTCTGTCATAAGGGTGGTGTCATCTGCATATCTGAGGTTATTGATATTTCTCCCAGCAATCTTGATTCCAGCTTATGCTTCATCCAGCCCAGTGATTCTCATGATGTACTCTGCATATAAGTTAAATAAGCATGGTGACAATATGGAACCTAGATGTACTCCATCCATCATAGCAGGAATGAAAACACCATTGAACCAAAAGATATAATGGAACAAACGCAATAGATCAAAATTAAAATAACATTGACAGTATTAAGGTCTTTCCAAAGGTATGGACCATGCTAACCATCTCATAGGAATCATTTATCTGAATTTACACCGAAGGTGGATTTTATTGTTCAGTTGGAGAGTAAACGTGTTATCTCAAGACCACACAGCAAGAATGGGGTTTAGCTGAGGATTCAGTCTCCTACTGTCTAACATATTCAGGATCCGTTAGAATGAAGATAATAGAAAAGGACCATTAGGTGTGTCCTTAAAGAATATCTGCTATGTACATTGTTACTCAGTCTGTGCTCAAATGTTTATGATTGTCAGCTCGGTGTGTGTCTGATGATAGGGATATTTGTCTTTACTGTAAAACCAAATATTTTTTTTCATAATTTGAAGCAGTTAATTTTACTCAATATCTTGAACATATAAAATAAGTTCAGTACCTCTCACTGCCATATAATGAATGTTGAGATAACTGCCCTGTGTCACAAGAATTTTTCCTTTGCTGGAAAAAAATATCCTCAGTTGTTTTAGCCATCTTAAGATACCGTATTTCTAGATCATATTAATTAAACTGTGCAGCTTTTCCTTTATCACACACAGTATTTTACTTCAAACTGAACACAATAGTCCAAACATTGCTTGAGTGTTAAGCATATTAATTTCTATTTTCTAGTACCTACTCATTTCCCTTGCAAATCTAGACCAAAGGTACACTGGTATTTTAAAAAAAACATATCACTATTGACTAGTATTGAATTGAGACTAAAATTACTTATTTTATTTTACATGTATTTTCCTCATCCACATCTCTACCATCTTTGAATTCTTTTGAGAGTATGTGCAAAATACATGATTATATTTTTTAAATGTTGGCATACCTAACGCTTAGTGATTCTGTATAGATCAATCTTAGTACACTGATGCCCTGGTCATAGTGGTGGAGTACATGGCTTGTATTTTGGCCATTATATTCTCACCCCTATGATTATCCTATTTAGAATAAGAAGAATGGTTCCTGGGCTGGGAAAACCTATTGAGATATAAACATGATGTCTGCCAAGCAGTTGCATTTCTGCCCTCTGGAGTCAAAGTCCAGGGAGAAGGAAGCTGAGACATTAAAGCATCAGATCTCAGGTAAAATGATACTGGTCATCAGATATTTTCAGTTGAGATGTTACTAAAGAAGACAACCCCAACTAATAAAACTACTTTTCAAAGACTTGTGAATCCTCTCTTCTTTAATTATAGAAAGCATACACTATATTACTTATAAATGAAAGGAAAGTTCTATGCCATCCGACATTGATGATATTAATATATAAACATAGAAACTTGGAGGAAAGATGAATACTCAGAAATAATACTAGAAACATTTATTTTGACTGACTTCAAAAATTCATAAATTGTTGTTTCTCTTAAACTTTATGAAATATCTTAATTATAAAGTTCTTGAAGTTTATAATTTCTACTCTAGTTCAAACAATGATTGTTTTTCCTACAGTAGCAGGATATACTGGAGAATTTCCTTCATTATGTATGTCCTCTGATGATGGATAAAGAATGATCTCTGAAGAATTAAACTCTGCCTCTCACACGCACAAATACACACACATACATATATGCATAAACCTCTCTCTCTCTCTATCATACACACACACACACACACACACACACGTACACTCATCTTCTGTTTTTTAAACTTAGAACCTGCCGAGAAGAAAATGGACCCTGGAAATCACTCCTCAGTGACTGAGTTTATCCTCGCTGGGCTCACAGAACAGCCACGACTCCAGCTGCCCCTTTTCCTCCTCTTCCTAGGAATCTATGTGGTCACGGTGGTGGGGAACCTGGGCATGATCATATTGATTGGGCTCAGTTCTCACCTGCACACCCCCATGTACTATTTCCTAAGCAGCTTGTCTTTCATTGACCTCTGTCAGTCCACTGTCATCACCCCCAGAATGCTGGTGAACTTTGTGACAGAGAAGAACATCATCTCCTACCCTGAATGCATGACTCAGCTTTACTTCTTCCTCCTTTTTGCTATCTCTGAGTGTTACATGTTGGCTGCAATGGCATATGACCGCTATGTTGCCATCTGTAGACCCTTGCTGTATAACATTATCATGTCACAACAGGCCTGTTTCTCCCTCATTTGGGGAGTGTATATGATGGGACTGGTATGTGCATTCTCTCACACAGGCTGCACACTTAGAGTTCATTTCTGCAAATTAGATGTGATCAACCATTATTTCTGTGATCTTCTGTCCCTCCTAAAGCTGTCCTGCTCCAGCACCTATGTAAACGAACTACTGGTTCTATGTTTTAGCGCACTTAACATCCTAGCCCCCAGCCTGATCATTGTCAGCTCCTATGTCTTCATTATTTCCAGTGTCCTCCACATTCCTTCCATGCAGGGCAGATCTAAAGCCTTCAGTACATGCAGCTCCCATATCTCAGCTGTTGCTATTTTCTATGGGTCTGCAGCATTCATGTATCTTCAGCCATCATCGGTCAGTTCCATGGATGAAGGGAAAGTGTCCTCTGTGTTTTACACTATCGTTGTACCCATGCTGAACCCCCTGATTTATAGTCTACGGAACAGGGATGTCAATGTTGCCCTGAAGAAAATGCTAGAGAGAAGAATATTCTTCTGATCAGAAATAATATGAGAATGAATTTTTAGCCTATGTAACTGGCTCTTTTATTCCGCAAGTTGAAATTTAATTTTAGCCCATCTGTCAATATATATTTATTAACATATATCCATACATTTAATGGCATCCTATTGACATTATTTCATATTCGTATGGCCTGTGATGCCATTTGTCTCTGAGTTTTTCGCCCATAAACATCACTGAGATAGATTAAAAGAAATAGGATGATCTGGATACACGGACCCACTAAAGCCATCAACACCATTCCTCCCTCTGTTCTTGCCTACAATTGTTAAAAACCTTCTGTCAATGAAATATCTTCTAGCAGTTATCACTAATGTTCTTTCTTCTGTAAAAAAAAAAAAAAAAAAACAGCAAAACTGCTATCAGTATAATGATTGTAATCTCTAACTTTTGCACATCTAATCTGGAAAAGTATCCTTCCCAAATCCTAACTTGTGAATATCTGGTTTCTCAAGTCATTAAGTTGTGTTGACAACCAACCTTGGGCTTGGAAAAAATTTCTAGATATGATCCCCAAAACATAGCTCATAAGGAATTGATAGTGGGGATTTCATCAAAATTAAAATATTTTGCTTTTCAAAGACAAGAAAATAAGGTGATAAAAAAATAAAAGATGGTTTTAGATAAGTGTATACACTTTAATTTTTACATCTGATATATATGTAGATAGATGGATAAAATGGATAAACAGTAATTTCCAGGTTTCATATTTTGCTTTCCTAAGTGGCACTTTTTTATGATAAATGCAAACTGCCTGACCTACTATAATTCTTTATCCAGCTTAGTGTATCATGCATTCTCTTTAAGTCTTTTTACAATATCTTTTCTTGCTAATGTCAGGTGATACTTAAAGAATCCTTGTTTCTGATGTGTGACTGGACTCTAGATATTTCCCCCACTGAACTGGCCTGAAATAATCTCACTCATAGAAATAAATCCTACCTCTCTAATTGGGAGTTGAATCTATTACATAATTCTGGCACTATACCAGAAGCTCTTCTGTCCATGGGATTTTCCAGGCAAGAGTGCTGGAGTGGGTTGCCATTTCCTTCTCCAGGAGATCTTCCCAACTGTAGCCTACCAGGCTGCAACTGTCCACATGAGTCAGGACTATATCCAGTGGCCCCATAAGAATAAAATAGATATCCCTTCAGGGCAGCTAATGTGACAAGACTTGCATCAGCTGAGACTTGCTCATAGTAGTGGGTTTTCTGCCTGTCCAGACAATAAAAGACCAGCTTGGTGGAAACCTCAGCATGCTCCATCCACAATGCCCAGTGAGGATGGCTCTCCTACTTCCTAGTGGGAATTTGTAATGCCTTACTTCATTCATTCAGTTTTCCTCTCCACTGCCTTGAAGAGAGGAGATAGCATTGAACAATATGTATGGATGGTTTTTTTGTGTGTGCATACATTTGGTAAAAGCCCGCCTGTTTTGAAGAAAAGATATCTGCTTCTAGTGGATAATCGGATGGACAAACACTTGTAAAAAGATAATCACAATACAATGTGATGCATGCTACAGGAGAAGTAAATACCAATGGGATGTAAACCAGTCTCAGAAAATCAGATACTGCTTCCTATGGGACCAGTAAGGAATAGAATAAGAAAAAGAAGGAGACAATGGGTCCAAGCAGGATAAGAAGTAGAGATGAAAGGCTATAATTGTACCAACAACAAAACAAATGTTCTCAGGTGTGGCGGATAACACTTCACTCTGTACTGTACACAGATACTTTTCAGGCACATGCTACAATTTCTATAATGAGCTTCAATTCCAAAGGAAGTTTTCAGTAAGTGGGAAATATCATGTCACTGATGCTAATATCCATAAATTTAGCTTTCCATAGAAAATAATGAGGAGTTTAGAATTGGAGGGACAATGAAAAGCTCCCAACCCCATTTTAACTTATATGAAGAGCACATCATACGAAATACTGGGCTGGATGAAGCACACACTGGAATCAAGATTGTAAGGAGAAATATCAATAACCTCAGATACACAGATGAAACCAACTAATGGCAGAAAGTGAAGAGGAACTAAAGAGCTTCTTGATGAAGGTGAAAGGAGAGTGAAAAAGCTGGCTTAAAACTAAACATTCAAAAATTAAGATCATGGCATCCAGTCCCATCACTTCATGGCAAATAGATTGGGAAACAATGGAAACAGTGAGAGACTTTATTTTGGAGGGCTCCAAAATTACTGCAGATGGTGACCAAAACCACGAAATTAAAAGACCCTTGCTCCTTGGAAGAAAACCTATGACCAACCTAGATAGCATATTAAAAAGCAAAGACATTACTTTGCCAATAAGCGTCTGTCTAGTCGAAGCTATGGTTTTTCTAGTAGTCATGTTTGGATGTGAGAGTTGGACTATGAAGAAAGCTGAGTGCCAAAGAATTGATGCTTTTGAACTGTGGTGTTGGAGAAGACTCTTGAGAGTCCCTTGGACTGCAAGGAGATCCAGCCAGTCCATCTTAAAGGAAACCAGTCCTGAATATCCACTGAAAGAACTGATGATGAAGCTGAAGAGTCAATACTTTGGCCACCTGATGGGAAGAAGTGACTCGTTAGAGAAGAACCTGATGCTGGGGAAGACTGAAGCCAGGAGAAGGGGATGACAGGATGAGATGTTTGGATGGTATCACTGACTCAATGGATATGAGTTTGAGTAAGCTCCAGGAAATGGTGAAGGACAGAGAGGCCTGGCGTGCTGCAGTCCATGGGGCCACAAAGAGTCCTCTAATTAAAAATAATAGAAAATTATATAATATGGAAAGAGAAGTAAACCCTCTTTACTCTTAACTTAAGCACAGTGTTATATAACATACTTCAAATCTAGGCAATAGTATTGTGCACTAACTTTTCTCTCTCCACAGACAGGTGGAAATTATTAATTGGGTTGGGAGAGAGAAGACTCTCTTCCCTGGACTGGTCTGGATAACTTTATATGTGTTCACCTTCCTCTGCTGGTTTCCTCTATGTGACACATTCTGTACCATGAAGATTGTTCCATATACTGGGCCTTTCTTCTCAGTCTTTATCTGTGGATTAGGTTAGTGTTCAGGAGAGCCTTAATCAATGTTTTGTAACCTTAATTTATCAAAAAATTTAACATAAATCCATAAATAAAAGTATATAAAATATATACACCACATATTTTTAATACAATGTACAACATATAACCAACATGCAGATCTATTAAAAGAACACTGCCAATAGCCCAGAGAAGTCTGCGGGTCCTCTTCTTCCTTTCTCCATCTGCTCTCTACTGCAATCTTTTTCTGGCTTTGTTTATATGTTCCTTGTCTACATAGGGCCTCACTGTCATCTGCATCCAGCCTACAGAAAGGCAAAGAAAATGCAGAGAGGACACACCTTGACCTTGGAATGGTGTTGATTATGTAGAGAGCACAGACACATGCCATATCTCACTGCAAGAGAGACAGAGAAATGTATGTTCTGGAAGAAGAGGTGAACAGCTAGCAGTTTTGGCCACATTGGGCTAATCATATCAGTGCCTACCAAATCTCATTGGTTTGAAGGTTAAATAAGATGTTGAAAGTAAGAATTTAGTGCTGAGCTGAACCTGGGGAAACACTTATGTCAATATTGAATACTATAGGCTACATTTATGTGTTTCCATTTTTTGCAAAGGCCTGTATCAAGTGAAGATTTGCTCACACATTCTAAATTGGGCAATAAAGATGTTAAACATTAAATATAAAAGACAGTTTCTGGATATTTTTTTATTTGAGTATGTTGCCCTTATTTGTGCTCAGGGCATTTTTATTCACTAAGATTGCTGCTCATGTTTCCTGATTTTTTGAAGTATAGTAAATTTTGTACAATAATTTTAAAAAACAACCCTGAGAGGCTTAGAATCAAAACACCCAAGACCTAGTCACAGCTGTACCACTGATTTACTGTGATTTGGAACAAGCCATGAACATCTCAGAGAATAGTTTCATAATCTAAGAGATGGACATTTTCCAGTCTTGTGGCCACTGCTGAGTTTTCCAAATTTGCTAACAGATTGAGTGCAACACTTTCACAACATCATCTTTTAGGACTTGAGATAGCTCAACTGGAATTCCATCACCTCCACTAACTTTGTTCATCGTGATACTTCCTAAGGCCCACTTGACTTTGCATTCCAGGATGTCTGTCTCTAGGTGAGTGATCACACCACTATGGTTATCTAGGTCATGAAGATCTTTTTTGTACAGTTCTTATGTGTATTCTTGCCAACTCTACTTAATATCTTCTGCTTCTGTTAGGTCCATACCATTTCTGTCCTTTATCGTGCCCATGTTTCCATGACATGTTCCCTTGGCATCTTTAGTTTTCTTAAAGATAGCTCGAGTCTTTCCCATTCTATTATTTCCTTCTATTTCTTTGCACTGATCACCAAGGAAGACTTTCTTATCTTTCCTTGCTATTCTTTGGAACTCTGTAGTCGGTGGGTATTTCTTTCCTCTTCTCCTTTGCCTTTTGTCTCTCTTCTTATTTCAGCTATTTGTAAGACCTCTTCAGACAGCCATTTTGCCTTTTTGCATTTCTTTTTCTTGGGGATAGTCTGGATCACTCCCTCCTGTACAATGTCATGAACCTCCATCCATAGTTCTCAGGCACTCTATCAGACCTAATCCCTTAAATCTATCAGTCACTACCACTGTATAATCATAAGGGATTTGATTCAGGTCATACCTGAATGGTCTAATGGTTTTCCCTCCTTTCTTCAATTTAAGTCTGAATTTGACAAGGAGTTCATCATCTGAGCCACAGTTAGCTCCTGGTCTAGTTTTTGCTGACTGTATAGAGTTTCTCCATGTTTGGCAACACAGTATATTATCATTCGGATTTCAGTATTGACCATCTGGTGATGTCAATGTGTAGAGTCTTCTCTTGTGTTGTTGGAAGAGGGTATTTCTATGACCAGTGTATTCTCTTGGGGAAACTCTTTTAGCATTTGACCTGCTTCATTTTGTACTCCAAGGCCAAATTTGCTGCTTACTCCAGGAATTTCCTGACGTCCTACTTTTGCATTCCAGTCCCCTATGATGAAAAGGACATCTCTTTTGGGTGTTAGTGCTAGAAGGTCTTGTAGGTCTTCATCAGCTCAGTTGAGTTCAGTTACTCAGGCATGTTCGACTCTTTGCAACCCCATGAATCACAGCACACCAGGCCTCCCTGTCCATCACCAACTCCTGGAGTTCACTCAAACTCATGTCCATAGAGTCGTTGATGCCATCCAGCCATCTCATTCTCTGTCGTCTCCGTCTCCTCCCATCCCCAGTCCCTCCTAGAACCATTCAAATTCAGCTTCTTCAGCATTACTGGTTAAGATATAGACTTGGATTCTTGTTATATTGAATAGTTTGCCTTGGAAACAAGCAGAAATCATTCTGTCTTTTTTGAGATTGCATCTAAGTACTGGATTTCAGACTTTTGTTGACTATGATGGCTACTCCATTTATTCTAAGGGATTCTTGCCCACAGTAGTAGCTATAATGGTCATCTGAGTTAAATTCACCCATTGCAGTCCATTTTAGATCACTTTTTCCTAAAACAACGATATTCACTCTTACCATCTACTGTTTGATCAGTTTCAATTTACCTTGATTCATGTAACTAACATTCCAGGTTCCTATCCAATACTGTTCTTTACAGTATCATACTTTACTTCCATCAGCAGTCACATCCACAACTGGGTGTGATTTTTGCTTTGACTCCATCTCTTCATTCTTTCTGGTGTTATTTCTCTACTGTTCTCCAGTAGCATATCAGGCACCTACTGACCTGGGGAGTTCCTCTTTCAGTGTCCTATGTTTTTGCCTTTCATATTGTTCATGGGGTTTTCCAGGCAAGAATACTGAAGTGGTTTTCATTCCAATCCCAAAGAAAGGCAATGCCAAAGAATGTTCAAACTACCACACAATTGCACTCATCTCACACACTAGCAAAGTAATGTTCAAAATTCGCCAAGCCAGGTTTCAACGGTACATGAGCCATGAACTTCCAGATGTTCAAGCTGGATTTAGAAAAGGCAGAGGAACCAGAGATCAATGTGTGAACATTCACTGGATCATCATAAAAGCAAGAGAGTTCCAGAAAAACATCTACTTCTGCTTTATGTGCTACCCCAAATACTTTGACTGTGTGGATCACAAAAAACAGTGGAAAATTCTTTAATTTATGGGAATACCAGACCACCTTACCTGCCTCTTGAGAAATCTGTATGCAATTCAAGAAGCAACAGTTAGAACTGGACATGGAAGAAGACTGGTTCCAAATCAGGAAAGGAGTACGTCAAGGGAGTACATTGTCACCCTGCTTTTTTAACTTACATGCAGAGTACATTATGCAAAATGCTGGACTGGATGAAGCAAAAACTGGAATCAAGATTCCAAGGAGAAATATCAGTAACCTCAGATATGCAGACGACACCATCCTTATGGCAGAAAGTGAAGAGGATCTAAACAGCCTCTTGATGAAAGTGAAAGAGAAGACTGAAATGGCTGGCTTAAAATTCAACACTCAGAAAATTAAGATACTGGCATCCAGTCCCATCACTTCATGGCGAATAGATGGGGAAACAATGGAAACAGTGAGACACTTTATTATTTTGGGCTCCAAAATCACTGCAGATGGTCACTGCAGCCATGAAATTAAAAGACGCTTGATCCTTTAAAGGACGCTTGATCCTTGGAAGGAAAGCTATGATCAACCTAGACAGTATTTTATAAAGCAGAGACATTACTTTGCCAACCAAGGTCCATCTAGTCAAAGTGATCATGTTTGGATGTGAGAGTTGTATGTACTATAGAGAAAGCTGAGCACTGAAAAATTGATGCTTTTGTACTGTGGTGTTGGAGAAGATTCTTGAGAGTCCCTTGGACTGCAAGGAAATCCAACCAGTTAATCTTATAGAAAATCAGTCCTGAATATTCATTGGAAGGACTGATGCTGAAGCTGAAACTCCAATATTTGGCCACCTGATGCGAAGAATTGACTCATTGGAAATGACCCTGATGCTAGGAAAGATTGAAGGCTGGAGGAGAAGGGTACAAGAGAGGTTGAGATGGTTGGATAGCATCATCAACTCTAAGAACGTGAGTTTGAGTAAGCTTCAGGAGTTGGTGGTGGACAGGGAAACCTGGCATGCTGCAGTCTATGTGGTCACAAAGAGTCAGACGTGACTGAGTAACTGAACTGAACTGAGGAGATGGAAGCCAAGTTCCCCTTTCCTATTTACCTCAAAGTTCTGCCAAGAGTTACACATATACTGACAGAGGTAATAATACAGAGAAAACTATAACACTATTCTAAGAGCAGTGGTAACACCTTATTCGTTCTCTGTATTATTATTATTAGAAGTGGATTAATTCATCTTGATGTCAGAGAGACTTTAAATATTCAAGGTGAAATGTCTATTTAGTTCTTTGGCCCATTTTTTGATTGGGTCATTTATTTTTCTGGAATTGAGCTACAGGAGCTGCTTGTATATTTTGGAGATTAATCCTTTATCAGTTGCTTCATTTGCTATTATTTTCTCCCATTCTGAAGGCTGTCTTTTCACCTTACTTATAGTTTCCTTTGCTGTGCAGAAGCTTTTGATTTTAATTAGGTCCCATTTGTTTATTTTTGCTTTTATTTCCAATATTCTGGGAGGTGGGTCTTGGAGGATCCTGCTGTGATTTATGTCAGAGAGTGTTTTGCCTACGTTCTCCTCTAGGAGTTTTATAGTATCTGGTCTTACATTTAGCTCTCTAATCCATTTTGGGAGAAGGTGAGGGTGGGATGATTTGGGAGAATGGCATTGAAACATGTATGTTGTCATATGTGAAATGAATCACCAGTTCAGGGTCGACGCATGTTACAGGATGCTCGGGGCTGGTGTGCGGGGATGACCCAGAGGGAGGATAAAGGGAGGAGGGAGTTGGGAGGGGGGTACAGGAAGGGGAACTCATGTACACCCAGGGCGGATTCATGTCAATGTATGGCAAAACCAACCAATATAATATTGTAAAATAATTAGCTTCCAATAAAAAATAAATAAATAAATAAAAATAACAAAAAAATTTTTAAAAAAACAAAAATAAATAAATAAATAAATATCCAAGGTGACTCCATCATCCTACCATTCACTGAGGGACCTGGAAATTCCAGCCTCAGAATGGAAAACTTCCCCACCCAGAGAGGAATTTTAACATACAAAGGTATATATTTTGTACAGTAAAGCCTTGCATGTAAACCATCTACTTCATCTGATGCTAAAATGAATATACAATGAAATGTCATTAAGATGGAGAAAACACCAAGTGTGCCAGACTAAGGGAAAAATAGCATGTAGATCTTCAACATGGGCATTTGCTGACATAATCACTTTTGAGGAATAATTGTAACCATGTAAATCTATTTTCGGATCTACCCACATGTAGAATGTAAGTCTGTTATTTAGTCACTACATCATGACCAACACTTTTGGAACCCCATTGATTGTAGTCACTATGTTCCTCTAATATGGGATTTCCAAAGCAAGAATACTGGAGTGCTTTGGCAGTCTACTGTCTTGCAAATGAAAATCTAAATGTATACCCGTCTCTTACATTTCTTTGTGTGCTAGACTCTTCACAGTTACAAAATGTGTGTGGTTTTTTATTCTGTTTTTCTTTTACATAATCATTGAATGGTTGAAGCAATAATTATTATTTCTTCCTGAAATCAGCAAGCATTTTTAGTTCAACCCTTGCTTGTTCTTAGGAGGTGAAACCAGGAACTACGTACCTGGAAGTGCTTGCAAAATGGCAAATGTGTTGCATGCCCTCCAGTAGTTTTTAGGCAATGATTTCACAAAACAAAAGATTTGAAGGCAATCTGTGTATGTCTGTCTCTGTGTGTGTTTGCTTGTAAGGAGGTTGTGTAAAAGAGTGGAGGGTGGAAGTAATAAAATTAGTAAATTCTCTTCCTGGTTTCTATAACTGCCTAGAGAGTCCATGCTTTCACACTGAATTGAGGGGAGGCAGGGGAGCGTTAGTGACTCAGTCATGTCCGACTCTATGACCCAATGGACTGTAGCCCACCAGGCTCATCTGTCCATGGAATTCTCCAGACAAGATTATGAGAATGGGTTGCATTTCCTTCTCCTGGGAATCTTCCCAATCCAAGGCTCAAACTCATTATAATCTGCTCCAGAGAAGCTCTCCTATTACATAGACACAGGAGAAACTCGGCTTGCCTGTTTAACTCTCAGCTGTACAATTTTGATAGAATTATCTTTTCTCTCATAATTTCTTTAGTGCATAACAAAAACAAGCAAACACTATAAAGGATAACTCTGTGTTATACATGTAAACACTACCTTGATTCCCCCTTGTTTTAGTGAGGTCCAAACAGACACTTTGTGGCTCAGATGGTAAAGAATCTGCCTGAAATGCAGGAGATGTAGGTTCAATCCTTGGAATGGGAAGATCTCCGGAGGAGGGCATGGTAACCTACTACAGTATTCTTGCTTGGAGAATCCCATGGACAGAGGAGCCTAGCAGGGTATAGTCCATGGAGTCGCAAAGAGCTGGACAGGATTAAGTGACTAACGTGAAGAAACACACAGAGTTGATAATTAAAATGAGAACTAGGTTATTTCTTCTAAAACTTTCCCAAACACAATGTTTACAATGGTATGCCAATTTTAAAATTTCATTTTCCTTAAATAATTTCTCCAAAGAAGACATAAAGATGGCTAACAAACACATGAAAAAATGCTCAACATCCCTCATAATCAGAGAAATGCAAATCAAAACCACAATGAGGTACCATTTCACACCAGTCAGAATGGCTGCTATCCAAAAGTCTACATGCAATAAATGCTGGAGAGGGTGTGGAGAAAAGGGAACCCTCTTACACTGTTGGTGGGAATGCAAACTAGTACAGCCACTATGGAGAACAGTGTGGAGATTCCTTAAAAAACTGGAAATAGAATTGCCATACAATCAAGCAATCACACTCCTGGGCATACACACCCAGGAAACCAGAATTGAAAGAGACACATATACTCCAATGTTCATCTCAGCACTGTTTATAATAGCCAGGACATGGAAGCAACCTAGATGTCCATCTGCAGATGAATGGATAAGAAAGCTTTGGTACATATACACAATGGAGTATTACTCAGCCATGAAAAAGAATACATTTGAATCGGTTCTAATGAGGTGGATGAAACTGGAGCCTATTATACAGAGTGAAGTAAGCCAGAAAGAAAAACACCAATACAGTATACTAACACATATATACGGAATTTAGAAAGATGGTAACAATAACCCTGTATACGAGACAGCAAAAGAGACACAGGTATATAGAACAGTCTTTTGGACGCTGTGGGAGAGGTGAGGGTGGAATGATCTGGGAGAATGGCATTGAAACATGTATATTATCATATGTGAAACGAATCACCAGTCCAGGTTCAATGCATGATACAGGATGCTCGGGGCTGGTGCACTGGGATGACCCAGAGGGATGGGATGGGGAGGGAAGAGGGAGGGGGGTTCAAGATGGGGAACACATGGACACCCGGGGCGGATTCATGTCAATGTATGGCAAAACCAACCAATATAATATTGTAAAGTAATTAGCCTCCAATAAAATAAATAAATAAAAAACAAATAAAAGAAAGAGAATTAAAAAGAAAAGAATGAAACCTAATTTTAAAGAAAGTTTATTGTTTCTAAAATGACATGTTCGATTTTTATTTTGAGGCTTCTCAAATGACAGATTTTTGACCAACTTTTAACACAATTTTGGCACCTCAAATAGTGATAAAATATATAATGGAATAGATGGGCCTCTGTAATGCCTACAAACATTCCCAAATTGTGTAATTATTATTTGCTTATTTAGATATACTTTAGAGGCAGAAGTATACTAAAATTAGTGGACTTAAAGTCAGAAAGCTAAATTTGGTCTAGACTTTTTCATTGAAAAGATATATAACTGCAAATAAGGCAATAACTACATTAAACTTTATTTTCCCAAACAGGCAATAAATATATATTGACAATCCATTATGTACAGGACTGGGTGTGCAAAAGTAAGAAAACCCTTTTCCAAATGAAGCATAATGTGAAGTGCTTACAGATGCAAAATGGGATATACTAAACAGTCATTATAGAAACTTCCATCTCAAGCATTAAAGGAGAAATAAAGTGAAGGCTAGAGAGACAGGAAAATCAAACATTGTCTGACTCATGCTTCCAGTGACAAGAGGCAGATAAGACATCTCCAAAGACATTGTCAGTCTAATGTTCCCTGCTTTCATCATCTGTAGAACAGTCTTCTATTTCCAGAGAGAAAAACATTCAACATGATAAAGAAAAAAAAGAGATAATACTTTTCTTTTTACTAGTATTAATAAGTGGGAAAAGAGGAAAGGGAATTGTGCAAACAGTGAGGAAAGAGAGAAGACCTACTCTACAAAAACTGAAAATAAATTAAAAGAAGATTCAAATTTTCTTCAACATGGTGAGAAAGAAAAAAGATTGTCAATAAAATTATTTTAAACACAGAAAATTTCTGCCCTGTGACTAATTGCACAAAGAGATAGTTTCTAATTAAATTTGTCTTCTATTCAGAGTTTTTCTCAGAGCAGTTTTCACATCTTTATTCCTCAAGCTGTAGATTAAAGGATTCATCATGGCAACCACATTGGTGTAAAAGAGAGAAGAGATCTTTCTCTCATTCATAGACCCAGCAGAAGATGGTTTGAGATACATAAATATACATGATCCAAAAAACAGAGAAACAGCAATGATGTGGGAACTGCAGGTATTGAAGGCTTTGGACCTGCCCTGTGTGGAGCGTATGCGGAGGATGTTGGTGAGGATGAGGCCATAGGAGACAATGATGGTGAGACTGGGTACAATGATGTTAATACCTGCCACAATGAAAAGTTCTAGCTCATTGACATAGGTACTTGTGCAGGAGAGCTGGAACAGAGGAAGGATGTCACAGAAATAATGGTTGATGGTGTTTGCATCACAGAATGTCAGTCTCAGCATGCATCCAGTGTGAGCCATGGCACAAGAAAAAGCCACCAAGTAAGAACACAGTATAAGGCTGGTACACACTTTAGGAGACATAACAACATTATACAAAAGTGGGTTGCAGATGGCCACATAGCGATCATAGGCCATTGAAGTCAGCACATAGATTTCAGAAATACAAGAAAAAACAGAAAAAGTAAAGCTGAGTCATGCACCCCAAGTAAGAAATAATATTCTTCTTTGATGTGAAATTAATCAGCATTTTGGGTGTAAACACAGAAGAATAACAGAGATCTATGAAGGACAAGTTAAACAGGAAAAAGTACATGGGGGTATGTAGGTGTGAATTTAGCCCAATTAGAATTATCAATCCCAAATTCCCCATCACAGTGACCATATACATTACTAGAAACAGGAAAAACAGGGGGAGTTGGAGATATGGTTGGTCTGTTAATCCCAACAGAATGAATTCGGTCACAAAAGAGTCATTTCCAGGAGCCATTCTTCTCTAAGGGAATCTGTGGACTCAGAAGAAAATAGTAACATTAGAAAACACCTCAGTTCTTGCCATAATATTTCATCCTACAATAGCGTGTATACACTGGCAATGCATGAGCTTAGACCCTACCTAGACCTATGGAGTTTACCTTTACCGCTATCATGATACAGAGTGAAATGGACTTTCACTTTATCAGAGCTTTTATAAGCTAATATAGCAAAGACATCACAAACTTAGCTTATAGTGGGAAGGCCACAGACAATGATGACACTGGAAAAACCAAGGGACAAGAACTGTTGATCAGGACAGGGTTGTGTTACATCCCTCTCAATGTTTCCTCATTCACCTCAACTCTTCCCTCACCAGGAAAATCGCAGGCAGTGTTCCTAGCAACCTGGTGCTAGTTTCTTTCTTTTATTTATTTATTTATTTTGAAGGCTAATTACTTTGCATTATTGTATTGGTTTTGCCATACACTGACATGAATCTGCCCCGGGTATACATGTGTTCCCCATCTTGAACCCCCTCCCACCTCCCTCTCCATCCCATCCCTCTGGTTCATCCCAGTGCACCAGCCCCGAGCATCCTGTATCATGCATCAAACCTGGTGCAGATCAGCCTTCACTGGCAGGAACCAAGAACACTGTTTCTAGTACAAAATGAAGGCACCAGAATCCTCAAGTGGTTAAGTTATTTCCCCTGCCAGAGAGTAAAATCTACAAAGGTAGAAGACTGAGAGTCCCACCTACTTAGAGGAGACTTCCTGATTAATATACACTTTGAGCCCCTGAATAACTCTGAATATTCTCTGACCAATCCCCTAAAGAGATTTTCCCACAAGCTTCACTTGAATCTCAGAACTACACAAAATGGGAAAGCATGGACATATTTAGGTTCCTGGATTTTCATCTCAAAACAAGGATTATATGTTGTAAATTGAATTCAGAAACTTACCCTCCTTAGTTGAGAAAACCTCAGAACTGGCTCTTTTACCAGTGGTCTCTATCCAGTTGATACTGGAAATGCATTTTCAGATTCTTGAGGCTAAATTCCTTTGATTCTAAGGGAGACAGTCTAGACATAAATCAATATATTCCTTGGAAATTTTTCTTAATATAATATCTGATAATTATTTTCAGTCCTTTCGAGCAGCAGAGAAAAATCAGCCTTTTTATTATTACACTTGCTACCTGATTAGACACAGAAGATTTAATGTGTGTTTAATGATGTGATGCATTTGGTTAAAAATAGGCTAGAAGCTTGTTCAGTCTTTTCCCTAGGGTGTAGATTATATGTATAAATGGGAATAAGGCAATTATATATCTTGGATCATGACCTGTCTTTTGTTTCTTGGGGGATCGCTGTTTTACTCCGTTTCATTTTAGGTATTGTACATCCCTCAGTGTAGATCTGAAGTAAATTCTCATCTCCTCATTACTTTTACCTCGAAGGAAAAACTACTTAATTATTTCATTCCCTCTTTATTCCCTTTTCCCCAGTGTACATACTCTGTAAGTCTCCTATTTCCAGGTTTCCTCATTTCTTTATCTGAAATTTCTCAAGTGTTGCAGTAACTCATTTCAGTTCTTCTCTCTCTAGAGTATCTCGGAAATAATTTGCAATGTCATATACTCCTTCTATGGGGCTTCCCCAGTAGTTCAGTGGTAAAGAAGCTGCCTGCCAATGCAAGAGACACAGGTTTGATCCCTGGGTCAGGAAGATCTCCTGGAGAAAGAAATGGCAACCTCTTCCAGTATTCTTACCTGGAAATCCCATGGACAGAGGAGCCTGATGTTTTATAGTTCATGGTGTCACAAAGAGTTGGACACGACTTAGCAACTCAACAATATATTCCTTCTATAGTTTATACTTTTAAAAACTTACTTGAAATTTGTACCTGATTCTCCCGCTGGGTCTATAACATTTCAGTAACTGAGATTATCAAATTCTCATCACAGAAAAGAATAGGGGCTATGGAGTTAAAGAGAGTGTTGTTAATCTTAAATTCCTACTTACAAACTATAATTCTTTGGGCAAGTGACTTCTTTCTGTTCCATCCTGTAAAATAGTGTTGGTAGAGCCATTTTCTGTTTCATTGGACTACTACTGTGTTGATTTAATGGAGAAAGCCTAAGTGAACTGGTTAAGAAAGTACCTGGAATATGGTAAATAGTCAATAAATGTCAGCTGTCATTATCCATGCTCATAAATTTCACTAGGTTCTCCACCATAACAATCATCAGAACTTTTTGCCACTTGGATACCTGTGTTCCTCTAGAAACTGTAAATTCTACAAGGAAAAATATTTCTTTTACTTTGTTTACTATATGGTTCCAAGATCTAAGACAATGCAGATACATAGAAGAAACTCAATAAATATTTCTGAAAATCATGTTATTTTCCTCTAAGATCCATCAGAACATATTCAACATTTCTCTTACACCAAATCACAACATATACAACCAGAATGACCTCCACCCATTTTTACAGGAAAAATATCTTGCCTCTGAGATTCATTAGATCACAAATTCTCCATCTACAGTATAATAGATGATAGAGGAAGAAAAAGAGCATTGAGTCTAAAGATCTTCTTTTCCTAAAGGGGAAAAGAAAGCCTTCTTACAAATATCATCTGTCCTAAAAGTAACAATATTCTTCTGAATCAAAAACTAACAAAGAGTGAAAAATCAATAAAAATCTGATAACTCTCCCTGTGAATTAAGGAAGAATGTTATTTATCTCTGAATAGTCCTTGTCAGAAAATAGGGATTTTATCATTTGGAAATGTTTTGGAAACATTTTTAAATGTTTTCAAGATAATCTAAGTAGCCAGCTCCCATTGGTGGGAAATTTTGACTTGGATTAAGATTTGAATCAATTTTAAAAATTGCTTTAGAAAAATTTCCCAAATGAGGGCTCTTAAGAAAAATTTTAAAAATCAGATTAAGATCCTTGAAATATATGGCTAACATTTTTAATTGCAGAAAAATTTATAATATTATGGGAGAACAAATTGGCAATTATTTTGCAAGCTACTTTCACATCTTCTTATTTCACTCAAAGAAGACTGAGTTCTTCACAGGAATGTTAATAGGTCCTCTGGAAAGCAGTTCTTTTTTTATTTAAACTTTTTATTCTCTATTGAGTAGAGCTCATTCCCAATATTGTGATAGTTTCAGTTGACAATGAAAAGACTCAGCCATATACATTCATTTTTCCCTTCTCCCTCAAACTCTTCTCCCATCTAAGCTGTCACATAATATTAAGTAGAGTTCCCTGTGGTATACCAGAGGTCCTTGTTGATTCAGTTCAGTTCAGTTCAGTTCAGTCACTCAGTCGTGTCCGACTCTCCGCGACCCCATGAATCACAGCACGCCAGGCCTCCCTGTCCATCACCAACTCCCGGAGCTCACTCAAACTCATGTACACAGAGTCGGTGATGCCATCCAGCCATCTCATTCTCTGTCGTCCCCTTCTCCTCCCGCCCCCAACCTTTCCTAGCATCAGAGTCTTTTCCAGTGAGTCAACTCTTCGCATGAGGTGGCCAAAGTATTGGAGTTTCAGCTTTAGCATCAGTCCTTCCAATGAACACCCAGGATTGATCTTCTTTAGAATGGACTGGTTGGATCTCCTTGCAGTATAAGGGACTCTCAAGAGTCTTCTCCAACACCACAGTTCAAAAGCATCAATTCTTCGGCACTCAGCTTTCTTCACAGTCCAACTCTCACATCCATACATGACCACTGGAAAAACCAGAGCCTTGACAGACGGACCTTGGTTGGCAAAGTAATGTCTCTGCTTTTTAATATGCTATCTAGGTTGGTCATAACTTTCCTTCCAAGGAGTAAGCGTCTTTTAATTGCATAGCTGCAATCACCATCTGCAGTGAATTTGGAGCCCCAAAAAATAAAGTCTGACACTGTTTCCACTATTTGGAGTAGATCATATTAAAAAAAACAAAAAAACAGTCTTTGGGACTCTGTGAGAGAGGGTGAGGGTGGGATGATTTGGGAGAATGGCATTGAAACATGTTTATTATCATATGTGAAACGAATCACCAGCCCAGGCTCAATGCATGATTCAGGATGCTTGGGGCTGGTGCACAGGGATGACCCAGAGGGATGATAAGGGGAGGAGGGAGGTGGGAGTGGGGTTCAAGAAGGGGAACACATGTACACCCAGGGTGGATTCATGTCAATGTATGGCAAAACCAACCAATATAATATTGTAAAGTAATTACCCTCCAATAAAAATAAAATAAAATATAAAAGAAGGAATTATATACATGGTTCATGATCCGTCTTTAGTTCCTTAGGGACTCACTCTTTTAACCATTTTTGCTTTACTCTAGGGACTGAACATCCCTCAGGTGGATCAAAGTAAATTCCTGTCTCCTCATTATCTTCACATCTGAAGGGAAAGCTACTGCATCGCTTCATTCCCTGTTTTGTCCACTTCTTAAGTGAATGTGTTTTCCCCAAGGGTCCTACTTTCAAGTTTCCTTATTTCTTTATCTAAATGTTTTCAAATGTTGAAATAACTCATTTCAGTTGTTCTTTCTGTGGGATATCTCTGAAATAATTCAGAATACTCTATGTTCCTTCTATGGGGGCTTCCTTCGTAGCTCAGTTGGTAGAGTCTGCATGAAATGCAGGCAACCCTGGAGAAGGGAATGGCAACTCACTCCAGTATTCCTGAACAGAGAATCCCATAGACAGAGGAGCCTGGTGGGCCACAGCCTGTGGGATCGCAAGAGTCGGACAGGACTAAACATACATCACAGATGTCCCTTCTGCATTTTATACCTTTACAGGTTACACCTTTAACACACACCTGACATTTCTTCCTGACTCTCCTGTTGGGTCACTTTCTGTAAAATTTCAGTAACTGAAGTTGTCAGTTTCTTCTCATAAGTAAACAGTAGGGGCTATGCAGTTAGACTGCTGTGAATCTTGCTTTCCTTCTTCCACCATTACAAACTATAATACCTGCATTATTTAGTTGCTCAGTCATTTTTTTCTACAGTATTCTGATAGAATGAAACCTAATATGAAAGAACATTTACTTTTTCTAAAAAGGAAACAAATTTAACTTCTATTTTGAGGCCTCTCAAGTGGAAGGCTTGTGACCAGCTTTAACACATTTTTGGCACCTCAAATAATGGTAAAGTTCAGAACAGACTGGATGACCTCCTGCAGTGCCTGTGACAGTCCCTAAATAGTGTACTTATTATTTACATCTTTAGATGCATCTATCAATAAGGAAGACAAGTTTATAAAAAGGGATAATATGTAAATGAGAAAAATATCTAACTAGGTCAACTATTTTGTATACCTAGAACTCCGGGAGTTGGTGATGGACAGGGAGGCCTGGCGTGCTGTGATTCATGGGGTCGTGGAGAGTCGGACACGACTGAGCGACTGAACTGGACTGAACTGATTGGCCTTGGCATGTGAAAATCATAAATGTTTATACTGAGATCAGGGAATGTGGTATGAGTGGTCATTTAAAACCATAAGTCAAGCATTTAACAAGGAGAAAAAAGCCATAAGTCAATGCTGAACATTTAAAAATGCAAACAAGCAAACATAGCAGTGTTGCTAAATTCACAATATCTAACTCTTGTGAGAAGATTAGAAAACAAGTAAAATCAAAAATATTATTAATGTTACCTTTAGAAATGTTGAAATTGTCATGATTAAGACTTAAAATTTTTAAACTATTTTCCTTATTTTCTAAAAAAAAAAGAAGAGAAAAAATCCAATAACCTGTCCAGAAAAGACATTACTACAACTTGAGTCATCCACCAAATGTTTCTTTCAAATTATCATAGTTCTAACTGCAGATCAATTTATGGTTATATACCTTAAAATTCATATGGAAGTAGTATATGGAAGCCAACCAAAGCAGGAGCGATTTGTTTGTGTCAAGGTTACATCAAAGGGATGGAAGTTTGTGGGTTTAGCTTTTTTAATATCAAAAATTTCAGTTTTTATCTGATCCAGATAAATCCCACAATCTCTATAACATTTCTAAGGCTATTCAGAAAAAGGAGGAGACTCATAAATACAGGTTTAGTTTTCTATCATTTTTTCTAGAGTCCTTCTAATTTGAGCTTTAATTACTGCTCACCATTTTATGTCATGAAAAAGTGTCTTATTTCTACCTTTTTTCCCCCAGTTCCTGCCATAGCTTATTCACCTTTGTTCACCTAAATTCTACTACTATATGGTCACTGTACATTATAAGTTCAGAAAAATTTTACAGACTGGATATATTTACTTCACCAGATGGAATAGAATAAACTTCCAGATTAAAATACAGGTCCTAAGCCTCAGGAACACACTCCACAGGGGAACTTTTACTTATTGGCTATATGTTTGTTGAGCCAACCTCACGAGAAGTTTCTGGGTTCCTTTCTCTCCCATGCCCTGTTCTCTGAATGACAAACATTGCCAAGCATTCCAAAGTTCTTTTTTAAAAATTTTTGAAAGTAGGGACATTTTTACTTGACCAATCATCTTCCCAAAAGGCATTCTCTTTCCAATAAATAACTACAACAAAAACCACCCTGACAAACTCTTTTTCTAAAAAACAATAAAATAAAAGAGCAATTCCCACCCTGAAAGAAATTCATGCACCACCCTGAAACAAAGCACAGTCAGTTTACAAGTTTCTGTTTTTCCTGGGCCATGTTTACTTAAATGAAATTAATGAAATAAAATAGAAGCAAAGGATACTAAAGAGATTAGACTTCAAATCTATTGCTAATCAAAACTGAATCCCACTTACAGCTTTTCTCAGAGCTGTTTTCACATCTTTATTTCTAAAGCTGTACATTAAGAGGTTCATCATAGCAACCACATTGGTGTAAAAGACAGAAGAGATTCTTCTTTCATTTATAGACCCAGCAGAAGACGGTTTGAGATACATAAATGAAAGTGATCCAAAAAACAGAGAAACAGCAATGATGCGGGAAATGCGGGTGCTTAGGGCTTTGGACCTGCCTTCAGTAGAGCTGATACGAAAGATGTTGGAGAAAATGAGACCATAAGAGACAAAGATGGTAATACGATGCACAATTAAATTGATGCCTGCCACAAGAAAACTACCAGCTCATTGATGTGGGTACTTGTGCAGGAAAGTTGGAGCAGAGGGTGGATGTCACAGAAATAATGGTTGATGGTGTTTGCATCACAGAAGTTTGGTCACAGCATGCATCCAGTGTGAACCATGGCACCAGAAAATGCCATCAAGTAGGAACCAAGCAAAAGGGTGGAACAAACTTTAGGGGACATAAAAACATTATACAAACATTATACAAAATGGGTTACAGATGGCCACATAGTGGTCATTGGCCATTGATGTCAGCACATAGATTTCAGAAATAACAAAAAACAGAAAAAATGGAGCTGAATAATGCATACCATGTAAGAAATAATATTCTTCTTTGATGTGAAGTTAATCAGCATTATGGGTGTAAATTCAGAAGAATAACAGAGATCTATAAAGAACAAGCAAGAGAGTTTCAGAAAAACATCAATTTCTGCTTCATTGACTATGCCAAAGCCTTTGACTGTGTTGATCACAATAAACTGTGGAACATTCTGAGAGATGGGAATCCCAGACCACCTGACCTGCCTCTTGAGAAACCTGTATGCAGGTCAGGAAGCAACAGTCAGAACTGTACATGGAACAACAGACTGGTTCCAAATAGGAAAAGGTGTACGTCAAGGTTGTATATTGTCACCTTGCTTATTTAATTTATATGCAGAGTACATCATGAGGAACGCTGGTCTGGAAGAAGCACAAGCTGGAATCAAGATTGCTGGGAGAAATATCAATAACCTCAGATATGCAGATGACACTACCCTTATGGCAGAAAGTGAAGAGGAACTCAAAGGCCTCTTGATGAAAGTGAAAGAGAGAGTGAAAAGGTTGGCTTGAAGCTCAACATTCAGAAAACTAAGATCATGGTATCTGGTCCCATCACTTCATGGGAAATAGATGGAAAAACAGCGGAAACAGTGTCAGACTTTATTTTTGGGGGCTCCAAAATCACTGCAGATGCTGATTGCAGCCAGGACATTAAAAGATGCTTGCTCCTTGGAAGGAAAGCTATGACCAACCTTGATAGTATATTAAAAAGCAGAGACATTACTTTGCCAACCAAGATCCGTCTAGTCAAGGCAATGGTTTTTCCCGTGGTCATGTATGGATGTGAGAGTTGGACTGTAAAGAAAGCTGATTGCCGGGAGCCAGCGAGGGAAATCCTACCCATGGCAAAGGTCAACTGGGGAAGAGGCCTGACGGGCAAAGGCTAATCAGGACTCAAGGAGCCCCCTGGACTTACCTGAGCATCTACCCCAAAGAAAACCGGAATCTGACTGCTCTACTATCTTACGCCTCTTACCAAGTCCTCTAATACTTACGGGGGCTTCCCCCCAACCACCTTTCTCTGAAAACATTAATTCAGAGCTGTAGTTAAAAAGTTCTCCTCGGCTTAATAGGAGTGTTCCAATCCAAGCCCCTCTGATAGCTTTCTAACTTGCATGACAAGTTTGTCCGGGCTCTTACAACTACGAATGTGACTGTTTATAGCCTCCCAGCCATGCAAGGACAGAAAGCCTAATATTCTAAAATACAGGAATCTGTTGAAGAAGTTAAAATCATTAGAGTAGTACTAAAAAAGATTTCATTGTTGAATCAATGCTTGCTGCAAAGTTTCCTCTATCTATTGTATCCTTGGAAATATATTAATCACATATAGAGAATATAAGTAGTAGCCTTTGATTTAACCACATCAGATCTTAAGTTAATAAGTTCCTTTCTTGCAGCTCACTACACCGGTGCCTTATAGGAATGTAACTTTGTTATGCACCTAACTTTAGGAAAGTCACCTTAAAAGAAAAGTCTTTTACTTGCTAACTAACCTATTGTCAGGAGAAGAGGGCCATAAAACTGTTAGCAGGCCCCCTGGCCAGAAGATAATGTAAACCACCTAAAAACTTTTATCAGGAGACACACAAAAATAAGCCCTGATCCTGATAAGGGTCAAGACTGCTGACCCCACGCGATTTTGGCATGACTCTATACCTCCCTTTCTCTGTTTCTTATGCGCATAACTTAGGGTATAAAAGCAACACTGGAAAATAAAGTTTTGGGCCTTGCTCACTGAAGCTTGGTCTCCCCGTGTCGTTCTTTCTCTTTTTCCATCCTTTTCTCGATTCTCCTTTTTCTGGTTGAGATCCTTGGAGCGCTGGGCCCTCTGAGTTTACTTATCTGCCTGGGCTTCTAAGACCCACTCGAGGGGGTGCCCTGGTGGGGTGCCTCCAGCGATTCGAGAGGGCGCCTGCGGCCTATGTAAACAGAGCAAACCCCATGCTGGGGTTTTATTGGTTTCCAGCGTAAACCAAGGAATCATCAGCCCCTGTCTCTCTCTCTCTCTTTCTCTCTCTGACGCCGATGCCGTTCATCCCGAGGATACCCTGGGCCATATCGAGGCTGGACCCCGATAGCTGATCACCGAAGAATTGATGCTTTTGAACTGTGGCATTGGAGAAGACTCTTGAGAGTCCCTTGGACTGCAAGGAGATCCAACCAGTCCATTCTAAAGGAGATCAATCCTGGGTGTTCATTGGAAGGACTGATGCTAAAGCTGAAACTGCAATACTTTGGCCACCTCATGCGACGAGTTGACTCACTGGAAAAGACTCTGATGCTGGGAAAGGTTGGGGGCGGGAGGAGAAGGGGACAACAGAGAATGAGATGGCTGGATGGCATCACCGACTCTGTGGACATGAGTTTGAGTGAACTCCGGGTGTTGGTGATGGACAGGGAGGCCTGGCGTGCTGTGATTCATGGGGTCGCGGAGAGTCGGACACGACTGAGCGACTGAACTGAACTGATAAAGAACAAGTTAAAGAGGAAAAAGTACGTTGGGGTATGTCGATGTAACTTCAGCCTAATTAAGATTATCAGGCCCAGGTTCCCCATCACAGTGACCATATACATACCTAGGAACAGGAAGGAAAAGGGAAGCTGGAGATCTGATTGGTCTGTTAATCCCATCAAAATGAACTGAGTCATGAAAGACCCATTTCCAGGAGACATTCTTCTCTAATGGAATCTGTGGATACAGGAGAAAGAGTTCCATTAGAGAACAACTCACCTCATCCACTGTCCCATTCTCCAGAACAGAATACACACGGCGAACACCTGACACTATTCTGACCCGGTCCCATACAGTCTGCCTTTTCCATTATCAGGATACAGAGTGATGTGGACTCACCTAATTAGAGTTTCTATAAGCCAAATATAGCAAAGGACATCACAATCATACTAGAGAGGAAAGGCAAGAGATGCCATATGCAAATATACCCTCTGGAAAAACCCAAGGAAAAGAAGGATGCACAAGGATGCAACTCTTCTACTCTCTTCTCAACATTCCCTCATTCCCCTGAACCCTTCCCTCACCAGTACAATTGGGGGCAGTGAGCCTAGCAACCTGGCACTGGCTTCTCATGCAGATTAGACCTTATGTGGCAGAAACCAACAGCACTGTTTCTAAATCAAGATGAGGGGACCTGAGAATTAAGTTACAATTTGTCACAGAGTAAGAATCATAAAGATAGAAGAGTGAGAGGTCTACCTACTTACAGGAAACTTCCTGACTGATGTGTCCTTTGAGCCCCTCTAATATTCTCTGATTCCTCTAAAAAAGACACTTCCAGTAGTTTTGAGTCTCAGCTGCTCAAAATAAGAAAGAATAGACATATAATAGGTCCCTGGACTTTGATCACAAAGCAAAGAATAAGTATTGTAAATTAAATTCAGGAACTCACCCAACTTTGATCTTAAAACTTCACTCCTGGCTCTCTTACCTTGGCTTTTTTTTTTTTTTTAATTGGAGGCTAATTACTTTACAATATTGTGGTAGTTTTTGCCATACATTCACATGAAGCAGCCTTGGGTGTACACATGTTCCCCATCCTGAACCTCCCTCCCACACTCTTTCCCATCCCATCCCTCAGGTTCATCCCAGTGCAGCAGCCTAAGCACCCTGTTTCATGCATTGAACCTGGACTGGCGATCTGTTTCACATATAATAATATATGTTTCAAAGCTATTCTCTCAAATCATCCCACCCTCACCTTCTCCCACAGAGTCCCAAAGTCTGCTCTTTATATCTGTGTCTCTTTTGCTGTCTCACATATAGGGTTATCATTACCATCTTTCTAAATTCCATATATATGTGTTAATATACTGTTTTTCTTTCTGACTTACTTCACTCTTTATAATAGGCTTCAGTTTCATCCACCTCACTAGAACTGACTCAAATGCATTCTTTTTAATAACTGAGTAATATTCCATTCTGTATATGTACCACAGCTTTCTTATCCATTTGTCTGCTGATGGACATCTAGGTTGCTTCCATGTCCTGGCTATTATAAACAGTGCTGTGATGAACATTGTGGTACACATGGCTCTTTCAATTCTGGTTTCCTCGGTGTGTATTCCCAGCACTGGGATTGCTGGGTCGTATGGCAGTTCTATTTCCAGCTTTTTAAGGAATCTCCACACTATTCTCCATAGTAGCTGTACTAGCTTGCATTCCCACCAACAGTGTATGAGGGTTCCCTTAATTTAGAAAGATGGTAATGATAACCCTGTATGTGAGACAGCAAAAGAGACACAGATGTATAGAACAGTCTTTTGGACTCTGTGGGAGAGGGCGAGGGTAGGATGATTTGGGAGGATGGTACTGAAACATGTGTATTATCATACGTGAAATGAATCGCCAGTCCAGGTTCGATGCATGATATAGGGTGCTCGGGGCTGGTGCACGGGGATGACCCAGAGGGATGATATGGGGAGGGAGGTGGGAGGGGGGGTTCAAGATGGAGAACACATGTACACCCGGGGCAGATTCATGTCAATGTATGGCAAAACCAATACAATACTGTAAAGTAATTAGCCTCAAATTAAAATCTTAAATAAATAGATAAATAAAAATATTTCTATGGCTGTCTAGAAACAGGAGACTCATGAATAGAGGTTTCTGTTTTCTGTCATATTTTTCTAGATTCCATCTTTCTAATTTGAGCTTTAATTACTACTCACCATTTTATCTTATGAAAAATATCCTATTTCTTTCTGGTTTTACACAATTATGGCCACAGTTTATTCACCTTTATTCCTGTAAATACTACTGCTGTATGGTCACTATGCATTATCAGTTTAGAAAAACTTTATGGACTGGATATATTTACTTCACCAGATGGAACAGAATAAACATCCAGATTAAAATGCAGATGCTAAGTCTCATGATTACTCTCCACAGGGTCTTCTTATTTATTGGCAATGTGTCAGTTGAGGTCCAGCCTCATGAGAGGTTTCTGGGCTCCTTTCTCTCTCATGCCCTGTTCTCTGAATTACAAACATTGCAAGCATTCCAAAAACTAATTTTTAAATTTTGTGAATGAAGAAACACTTTAAATCATGATCTTCTCCCCAGGATACTACCCCAAAGGCATCTTTCCCATAAACAACTATAACAAAACCCGATGAACTGTTTTCCTCAAAAATTAAAATAAAATAACAAAAGAGCAGTATGCACTCTGAAAGAAATTCATGTAACACCCTGAAACAAAGCATACTCAGATTAAAAACTAGAATAGTTTTTCCTGTGCCAAGTTTACATAAACAAAATTAAAGAGATACAGTAGAAGCCAAGTACATTGAGACAAGTAGTCTTGAAATCAGAAACTTAAACTTCTTCTAGACTATTTCATTAAAAACACATATGACAGTAAATAAATCATTAACCACTCCATGTACCAACCATACAATGAATACATTTTGACAATCCATTACATGCAGATAACAAAATTCTTTGTCAAAGGAGCCATTCACAGTGCTTACAGATACAAAGTGGGTTATACTTAACAGTCACTATGAAGTCTTTCCACTTTAGAAATTAAAAGTGATATAATCTTTCTCAATGAAGCCTGGAAAGATGGAAAAAGGAAACACTCTGATTCATACTTCTAATGGCAATTGGCAGATAAGACATCCCCAGTGACATTATGTCACCCTCAGTTTCAGTCACTCAGTCCTGTCCAACTCTTTGCGACCCTATGGACTGCAGCACACCAAGTCTCCCTGTCCATCGTGAACTCCTGGAGTTTACTCAAACTCACGTCCATTGAGTCGGGGATGCCATCCAACCATCTCATCCTCTGTCATCCCCTTCTCTTCCCACCTTCAATCTTTCCCAGCATCAGAGTCTTTTCCAATGAGTCAATTCTTCACATCAGGTGGCCAAATTACTGGAGTTTTAGATTCAGCATCAGTCCTTCCACTGAATATTCAGGACTGATTTCCTTTAGGATAGACTGGTTGGATCTCCTTGCCATCCAAGGGACTCTCAAGTGTCTTCTCCAACACCACAGTTCAAAAGCATCAGTAATATCACCCTAATGTTCCTTAATTTGATGATTTGTTGACCAGTCTTCTGTTTTCACAGGGAAAGGTAAGTTCACACTAATGCAGAAAATATATTATAATAAATAATATGATAAATAAACAAAATGATTAGAATGAATGATAAATAAGATAGTATATGTTCTTCTTAATAGTATTAATAAATGGGAACATGTGAGGAAAGGAAATTATGCAAATGGTAAATAAGGAGAGAAGTCTACTCTGTGATAAGTACAAATAAATTCAAATGTCAAAAACTTCTTTCACGTGATACAAAATAGGGTAAAAGTGATAATAAGATCATCAAAATTAAAAAGATAATATCTCTACCCTGTGATTATCTGCAAAAAGAGATGTTGTTTCTAATCAAAAATGTATTCCTCTTACAGTTTTTCTCAGAGCAGTTCTCACATCTTTGTTTCTCAAACTGTAGATTAAGGGGTTCATCATAGCAACCACATTGGTATAAAAGAGAGAAGAGACTTTTTGCTCATCCAGAGACCCAGCAGATGATGGTTTAAGATACATAAATGCACATGATCCAAAGAAGAGAGAAACAGCAATGATGTGGGAACTGCAGGTGCTGAGGGCTTTGGACCTGCCCTGTGTGGAGCTGATGTGGAGGATGCTGGAGAAAATGAGACCATAAGAGATAAAGATGGTGAGACTGGGCACAGTGATGTTGATGCCCACCACAGTGAAAACAACCAACTCATTGACATAGGTACTTGTGCAAGAGAGCTGAAGCAGAGGGTGAATATCACAGAAATAATGGTTGATGGTGTTTGCATCACAGAAGGTCAGTCTCAGCATGCATCCAGTGTGAGCCATAGCACCAGAAAATGCCATCAAGTAGGAACCAAGCATAAGGGTGGAACACACTTTAGGGGACATAACAACATTATACAAAAGCGGGTTACAGATGGCCACATAGCGGTCATAGGCCATTGATGTCAGCACATAGATTTCAGAAATGACAAAAAAACAGAAAAAGTACAGCTGAGTCATGCACCCCATGTAAGAAATAATATTCTTCTTTGCTGTGAAATTAATCAGCATTTTGGGTGTAAACACAGAAGAATAACAGAGATCTATGAAGGACAAATTAAACAGGAAAAAGTACATGGGGGTGTGTAGATGTGAATTTAGCCAAATTAAGATTATCAAGCCCAGGTTCCCCATCACAGTGACTATGTACATTCCTAGGAACAGGAAGAACAAGGGGAGCTGGAGATCTGGTCGGTCTGTTAAACCCATCAAAATGAACTGAGTCACAAAAGACCCATTTCCAGGAGACATTCTTCTCTAAAGAAATCTGTGGATACAGGAGAAAGAGTTCCATTAGAGAACAACTCACCTCATCCACTGTCCCATTCTCCAAAACAGAATACACATGGCGAACACCTGACACTATCCTGACCCGGTCCCATACAGTCTGCCTTTTCCATTATCAGGATACAGAGTGATGTGGACTCGCCTAATTAGAGTTTCTATAAGCCAAATATAGCAAAGGACATCACAATCATAGTAGAGAGGAAAGGCAAGAGATGCCATATGCAAACATACCCTCTGGAAAAACCCAGAGAAAAGAAGGATGGACAAGGATGCAACTCTTTTACTCTCTTCTCAACATCCCCTCATTCCCCTGAACTCTTCCCTCACCAGTACAACTGGAGGCAGTGACCCTAGCAACCTGGCACTGGCTTCTCATGCAGATTAGACCTTATATGGCAGGAACCAAGAGCACTGTTTCTAAATTAAGATGAGGGGACCCGACTCTAGGAGAATTGTTACCAACCTTGTCACAGAGTAAAAATCATAAAGGAAGAAGAGTGAGAGATCAACCTTCTTAGAGGAAATTTCCTGACTGATACGTCCTTTGAGCCCCTCTAATATTCTCTGATTCCTCTCCAACAGATATTTCCAGAAGTTTACTTGAGTCTCAGCTACACAAGATAAGAAAGAATGGACATATAATAGGTCCCTGAACTTTGAACACCAAACAAGGAATAAGTATTGTAAATTAAATTCAGAAACTCACCCAACTTTGATCTTAAAACTGCAGGACTGTCTCCCTTACCCTACGTCTTTACCCTCTCGGTTCTGAAAATGTCAATTCATGTTCTCCAGGCTTGATCCCATTGATTTCAGGGGAGAGAAGCTAGACGTTAATTCACCTATTCCCTGGAAGTCTTTCTGAGCTTCTATAATTTCTGATATTTTCAGTGTTTTCAAGCGACAGAAGAAAAATAATCCTTTTATTATTATACTTGCTACTTGATTAGACAGAGAAGATTTAATGTGAGTGCAATGATTAACGCACTTGGTGAAAAGCAGGTTAGGAGCTTGCTTGGTCTCCTCCCCAAGGTGTAGATTACATGTACAATATGGAATAAGGAAATTATGGATCCTGGTTCATGATCTGTCTTTAGTTCCTTGGGGGCTCACTCTTTTACTCATTTTTGCTTTACTCTTGGGACCGCACATCCCTCAGGTAGATCCAAAGTGAATTCCCATCCCCTCATTATCTACACCTCTGAGGGGAAAGCTGTTACATTGTCTCATTCCCTCTTTATTAACATTTACTGAATGGACATATTTCCACAAAAGACCTACTTCCAGGTTTCTCTATTTCTTTATCCGAACACATCAAATGTTGCAGCAACTAATTTCAGTTGTTCTCTTTCTGAAATGTCTGTGAAATAATTTGCAATATAGTATATCCCTTCTATAGTTTATACTTTTAACATATTCCTGAAATTTCTACCAGACTCTCCTGCTGCCTGCTTTTCTGTAACATTTCAGTAACTGAAGTTATAAATTCTTATCATCATAGAAAAAGAGTTTGGGTTATAGAGTTAGAGAGAGTGCTATGAATCCTACCTTCCTTCTTCCACTTTTACACACTATAACCCTTTGGATAAGTTACTGACTCTCTTATGTAAAATAAGGAATGTAAAAATAACATCTCTTTCATTGAGCTGTTGTGTTAATCAAATGAAAAAAAGAACTAAGTAAAATGGTTTGGCCAGTATTGGCATATGAGTGTCAATAAACATCAGCTTTTATTACTCATGTTCTCATAAATTTCAGTAGATTCCCTTTCATAATACTCATCAGACTTTTCCCCTCTAATTCATGCTTTTCTATAAATTGTATATTCTATAAGGACAAACATCTATTCTATCTTGTTAACTATTTGGATCCTGAAACTAAGAACAATGCCAGAACAATGCCAATAACACAGAAAGAATTAAATGAACACTCTGAAACTAACTTTTATCTAACAGCTTTCAGAATACATTCAAAACTTCTCTTATGCTAAACCACAGCATCTACAACCACAATGACCTGTACCCACTTTTCCCCAGCCACCACACAACTTCTGGCTTTATGATTAAACTGAACTAGTAATGTTGAACTATAGTGGCTCCTAACTATTATTTTCACATTTTCCCACATATTCACTCTTATTTGGTCATGAATAATGCTACTAGTCAGAAAACAAAGATCATGGCATCTGGTCCCATCACTTCATGGGAAATAGAAAAACAGTGGAAACAGTGTCAGATTTTATTTTGGGGGGCTCCAAAATCACTGCAGATGCTGATTGCAGCCATAAAAAGCAGAGACATTACTTTGCCAACAAAGGTTCATCTAGTCAAGGCTATGGTTTTTCCTGTGGTCATGTATGGATGTGAGAGTTGGACTCTGAAGAAAGCTGATCGCCAAAGAATTGATGCTTTTGAATTGTGGTGCTGGAGAAGACTCTTGAGAGTCCCTTGGACTGCAAGGAGATCCAACCAGTTCATTCTAAAGGAGATCAATCTTGGGTGTTCATTGGAAGGACTGATGCTAAAGCTGAAACTGCAATACTTTGGCCACCTCATGCGACGAGTTGACTCACTGGAAAAGAATCTGATGCTGGGAAAGGATGGGGGCAGGAGGAGAAGGGGACAACAGAGAATGGGATGGCTGGATGGCATCACCGACTCTGTGGACATGAGTTTGAGTGAACTCCAGGAGTTGGTGATGGACAGGGAGGCCTGGCGTGCTGTGATTCATGGGGTCACGGAGAGTCGGACACGACTGAGTGACTGAACTGAACTGAACTGAATGCTACTAGAATAAAGTCTGAAAACACAGCTCTGTCCCACCATAGTTCAAGAACTTTCAGTCGTTCTCCATTACCCACTTGAAAATTGAAGCTATGTAGTAAAAACATAATTCTCAAAACTATGATTTAGGTTTGTTTAAAATTCAAGAAGAAATTGAGTCAGAGTTAACTTGATGAGAAGCCTGAAAGTACCATTCTGAGTGATCGAAGTATCTTGCACACTTTAAATATGGTACAAGACTTTAACTTTCTCAAAAACATAAAAAGGAAAGTAGGAGAATGTTTATTTAACAAAGACCATTCAATTGTCTTGGGAGATACAAGCCATTTTAGAAATATATATGTATTTGTGTGAAAAACAAACCTACATGAGTCTATCTTTAAACACACTACTTATATTGAGAGGAAGGAGGGAAAAGAATATCATTCTATGATAATAGAGTGTTCTCTCTCTTATTGATAGAAAAGCATCAAATGCTCAAAAATATGCCTTCAAAATGCTCCAGAAAAGAGGGCATCCACAAACAAAATGATGACTTGTGCAGCTACCACAATTATAGAATTTGTTTGTTTTAGTGGGGCAAAACTTAAAAGGGAGATGGAAGAAACTGCTAGGCACTGAATTTCTGATTAATGAAAATTAAAATCATGTCATGTGAAATTTTAAACGTAAGCTTCTTTGAAACATCTTCGTAGTTCTCTATGTCTTGTTTAGAATCTTCCCAATATATTGTATGATATTTGAAATCACTAGCTAGCTAAATTAGGAAAGAAAATAGAGACTCATGATGCAACATTTTGGAAAAGAATCCAATTTCACACCAATTTAGAAAAAGTTCTGTCCTGGTTGATGGGCACAGGAGAAACCCAGGGCTTACAAGGTTGACTCTAAGACTGAACACCTTCAGCAGAGCTATAACTTTCCTCAAAACCTGTCAGTGCCAATCACATAACTCAAGAAAGGAAGAACTACAAAGAGATCCAACCAGTCAGTCCTAAAGGAACTCAGTCTTGAATATTCATTGGGAGGACTGATTTGAAGCTGAAGCTCCAATACTTTGGCCACTTGATGCAAAGAATGGAGTCATCAGAAAGGGTGCTAATGCTGGGAAAGATTGAAGGCAGGAGCAGAAGGGGACAACAAAGGATGTGATCGCTGGATGGCATCACCGAATCGATACACATGAGTTTGAACATGCTCCAGGAGTTGGTGATGGACAGGGAAGCCTGGAGTGCCGCAGCCCATGGGGTCGCAAAGAGTCAGACACAACTGAGCAACTGAACTGAACATTTAAAATATTCTGGCTTGATTCCCCCTTCACTCAAAAGAAGTCCAAACACAGAGGTGCACAATTCCATTGCTTACTAAAACATGATTAATTTGTTGAACAATCAGCAAAGCTGCCTCCTTTACAACGTTACTACAGGTAATTATTACAAAGTGTATTTTAAGTTACTTATAATTTTTTCAAATTAACCAAAGATATAAATCACTCATTTTAAAGACTAGTTCTTTTATGTAAATGAACAGATTTCATTCTAATTTTTAGGGTCATGAAATAAAAGATTAGTGCCAGGCTTAATTCACTCCTAGTGATACTCAGATTGTTATAAAATACATAATAGAGTACATGCAGCTGTATTCTATAGGTTTCCAAATGGCCCAGTTAATTTCACTTGTTTAAATGTATTTGTTTTCATTTGGAAAAAAAAGTTTATAGAGGGAAACATGAGTTTAAACAAAAAAAAACAAAACTCTAACCAAGATCAACAATATTATGTAAATAGAACTTGTTAAGGGAAAATCAAACATGTTCATATTGCAATTGGGAGATGAAACATGAGTGGTCATTTAAAACATCAGCCAAGGATTAAGTTATGCTAAACATCTCAAACAAAAACAAGTCAAAAATCAGCTTTGCCAAATTTCAAAATACATAAATACTGACTGGAGATTAAGAAGTGTCAACAAATTAATATTATTCAAAATATCTTAGAAAATGATTACAGTGTCACTGATACAGCACATTGAGGATTTTTTTTTTGAGGATTTTTAAAGTAGCACATTTTTACTTTTAAAAAATAATCCAACATTCATGTTTAACTTGCTTTATTCTCCAAATATTTCTTCCACATTGTCATTATTCTCCCAGCTGCAATTTGATGTTTCTGTACCTAAAACTCCACACGAATGTAGCACACAGAATCCAGCAAAACCAGAAATAATCTCTTTGTTTAAAGGTCATCTAGTCCTGTCAGTTTAACATTTTAAATCATAAATAACTTAAGCTTTCATCTTATATAGAGAAATTCTGTGATCTCGATAGTATCTAGGGTCCTGCACAATGAGTGAGTCCACAGGTAAAGGTTTTCATTATCCAACACTTTTCTGTGTAAATTACTTCTTCCTTTCTTTATGCAATTACTCCTCACAATTTGCCTCCTGTAACTGACACCTCCTCTCTATCCACTTCCCCAAATGAGACCACAGCTCTTTTATTTTCATTCTCCAAAATACTAATAATGTGTGTTCATTATGCAAATAGTTTCATCAAAGATTTATGAATAGTGAAATATATTTACAGTACTCTGCAAACATGAAATGGTTTCAGAATGAAACTGAAAGTCACTCAGTTCAATTCAGTTCAGTTCAGTCGCTCAGTCATGTCCGAATCTTTGCGACCCCATGAACCTCAGCATGCCAGGCCTCCCTGTCCATCACCAACTTCCAGCATCCACGCAAACCCATGTCCATTGAGTCAGTGATGCCATCCAACCATCTCATCCTCTGTTATCCCCTTCTCCTCCTGCCCTCAATCTTTCCCAGCATCAGGGTCTTTTCAAATGAGTCAGCTCTTCGCATCAGGTGGCCAAAGTATTGGAGTTTCAGCTTCAACATCAGTCCTTCCAATGAACACCCAGGACTGATCTCCTTTAGGATGGACTGGTTGGATCTCCTTGCAGTCCAAGAGTCTCAAGAGTCTTCTCCAACACCACAGTTCAAAAACATTAATTCTTCAGCGCTCAGCTTTCTTTATAGTCCAACTCTCACATCCATACATGACCACTGGAAAAACCATAGCCTTGACTAGACAGACCTTTGTTGGCAAAGTAATGTCTCTGCTTTTTAATATGCTATCTAGGTTGGTCATAATTTTCCTTCCATATCCAATTCTTTGCAATCCCAAGGACAATACAGTGTATGGAATTTTCCAGGCCAGAACAGTGGAGTGGGTTCCCTTCTCCAGGGGATATTCCCAACCCAGGGATCAAACCCAGATCTCCCACACTACAGGTGGATTCTTTACCAGTTGAGCCACAGAGGAAGCCTGGGTACCTAAATCTCATGACCACGTCCCACACTGGGATATCTTATTTATTAGCCGTATGCCTCCTTGAGTCCTGACATAATTACATGTTTCTGAGAATCCTTACTGCTCGTGCCCTGCTCGCTGAAGTACAAACACTTGCAAGCATTCCACATTCAGGTTTTTAATTTTGCAGAAATAGTAATTTCCCTTTTTGAGCAAATCATTTCTATAATATATGAGCGCAGAAGGCTTTCTCTTTCTGAAAACAACAGCAAAAGACAATCAAACTGTTTTGCTTAAAAGAAAAGAAAGGAATACCCAACTTGAGAGAAATTTGTATGTCATTCTCAGACAGAGGAGAGTCAACTTTAAATCAGGAATATTTTCTCATATTTCAGCTCATTGAAATAGAATAACATAATCAACAGTGTGTAGAGTATATTGAAGAATAATATACTTGAAGTCAAAATGATAAGAATTTAGTCTACAATTTTTCTTTCTAAAGCTCTGTGACTTTAATTAAATCATTATCCACTCTTGGCTTCACTTTCCCACCCATTCAAAACATGAATTTGGATGACTGGTTATCTGTCAGTTTTACTTACAAAGGTGAAAAATTAAACTCTTTGCCAAAGGAAGCTTAACACTAAAGGTTTACACATGGGAAAGGGATTATCCTTGATACTGTTAGAACCATCCATCTCTGGTATTTCAAGAAGGTATATTATTGCCAAGTGAAATATGGAAAGATGAGAGTAGAAACAGAGTATCTTATTTATCCTTCTTATTGTAAGTTGATAGATTAAAAGTAAGCCTAGTGATATGTTTTCAGCCTAGGGTTATGTAATTCATTATTTGGAGGCCATTCATCTTATCCCAGTGGAAAAATAATTTCAAACTGATAATGAAAAAGATAATATATTCACTATCTAATGTTATTACTATGCAAGAAAAAGAGATGATGTGTATTTTGAAAACAGTAAGAAAAATATATAAAAATGGAAATAAATTATTCAAACAGGATTTAAATTTCTTTAAGATACTAGGTTAAAAAAAGATAATAAAAAATATGGTAAGAAAGTTGTCATTAAAATTAAAAAATCAACATCTCACGGTACAAGTTACTTGTGCACACAGACAGTTCTAATTAAAACTGTCTCCTGCTCAGAGTTTTTCTCAGAGCAAGTTTAACATCTTTGTTCCTCAAGCTGTAGATTAATGGGTTCATCACAGGAACCATATTGGTGTAAAAGACAGAAGAGATTTTCCCCTTATCCATAGACACAGCAGAAGGTGGATTGAGATACATAAATGCCCCTGATCCAAAGAAGAGAGAAACAGCAATGATGTGGGAACTGCAGGTGCTGAGGGCTTTGGACCTGCCCTCTGTGGAGCTGATGTGGAGGATGTTGGTAAGGATGAGACCATAAGAGACAAAGATGGTGAGGCTGGGCACAGTGATATTGATGCCCACTACAATGAATATTTCCAGCTCACTGACGTAGGTACTTGTGCAGGAGAGCTGAAGCAGAGGGAGGATGTCACAGAAATAATGGTTGATGGTGTTTGCATCACAGAAGGTCAGTCTCAGCATGCATCCAGTGTGAGCCATGGCACCAGAAAATGCCATCAAGTAGGAACCAAGCATAAGGAAGGAACACACTTTAGGGGACATGGCAGCATTATACAAAAGTGGCTTACAGATGGCTACATAGCGATCATAAGACATTGAAGTCAGCACATAGCATTCAGAAATGACAAAAAAACAGAAGAAGTAGAGCTGGGTCATGCACCCCATGTAAGAAATAATATTCTTCTTTGGTAAGAAGTTAATCAGCATTTTGGGTGTAAATACAGAAGAATAACAGAGGTCTATGAAGGACAAGTTAAAGAGGAAAAAGTACATGGGGGTGTGCAGATGTGAATTCAGTGCAATTAGGGTTACCAATCCCAAATTTCCCAGCACAGTGACCATATACATTCCTAGGAACAGGAAGAATAGAGGGAGTTGGAGATCTGGCTGGTTTGTTAATCCCAACAGAATGAATTCAGTCACAAAAGAGCCATTTCCAGGAGCCATTCTTCTCTAAGGTGATCTGTGAGCACAGAAGAAAAAGGTTACATAGACAATGACTCAATTTTCACACAATATCTCCTCTCACAAGTGTGGTGTTTGGGCTGGGAATATCTGAGAAAAACCCAGCCTGGACTTATGGAATTGTCTTACCTACTATCTCATGGAACTGTGTTACCATTATCATGAAACTGAGTGACAGGGAATTTTGCTTTTTTGGGTCTTTATAAACTAAGTAGGAAAGAGTATCAAAACAGCCTACAGAAGGAAGGAAACCACTGCCCTGTGCAGACTTGACTACTTGGGGAAAAAAACAAACAGTGGATAAAGGAGAGGTTTGGACCAGGATTGACTCATTCTTCCCCCATCTCAACATTTCTCCTTTCACTTAGAGTCGCCCCTCACCAGTAAGACTATAGGCAGAGACTCCAGCGATTAGGTGCTGGCCTCTAAAGCAGATTAGACCTGGTGGGGTGAGAACAAAGAAAATTGCTTCTTAACTAAAACTAAATGGCCAGAGTCTATGAGAGGTTAACTCTTCGTGCCACTGCTGCTGCTGCTAAGTCACTTCAGTCGTGTCCGACTCTGTGTGACCCCATAGATGGAAGCCCACCAGGCTCCCCCGTCCCTGGGATTCTCCAGGCAAGAACACTGGAGTGGGTTGCCATTTCCTTCTCCAATGTGTGAAAGTGAAAAGTGAAAGTGAAGTCGCTCAGTCGGGTCCGACCATTAGCGACCCCATGGACTGCAGCCTACCAGGCTGCTCCATCCATGGGATTTTCTAGGCAAGAGTACTGGAGTGGCTTGCCATTGCCTTCGTGCCACACCACAGAGTAAAACCTGTAACTATAGATGACTGAGATTTCTGTCCATGGAGAGGGAACTTACTGACTGATCTAATACATCCTTTTAGGCCTCTAGTGTCTCTGAGCATTCACTGATCCATGCCTTGAACAGACATTTTTCTAGGTTTTATGTGAGTCTCAAGGTGCTAAATTAGAAATAAATTGTGATATCTTAGATCCTTGGACTTCCATTTCAAACAAGAAGAACATGAATAAATGGAATTCAGAAACTCACCTTCCTTTCTCCAGAAAACCCCAGGACTTTCTTATCATTGGTTTCACCCTCTGGTCTTAGTAGGGCAATTTCAGGTTCTGAAGCTTTGGTTCCTTTGATTCTAAGAGAATGCAGCCCACATGTATTTTCTGATTTGACTTCAAAATTTTTTAGAAATATAGATCATAATTTCTGTTTATAACTTTCAGTCCACTCAAGCAGCAGAGAAAAATAAACATTTCTTTTTATTATTATTTTTGCCGCTTGGTAAGTCACAGATTTAATGTGAGTGTAATGCTATAATGCACTCAGTTATGAATGTGGCAGAAGCTTGTTCAGTCTCTTCCCCAGGGAAACAGTCTATGTATAATGGGACCTGGGGGGATTGCATTTGCAGTCTGTACCTTAATCTGTCCTTAGTCCCTTAGAGATTCAATAGTTTACTCAAGTTTTCCCTTCACTTAAGGATTGTCCATTCACCAAAGAAGAGCCAAATCTCCCATTTTCTGTTCATTTAGATTACAGAAATGAAGAGGAAGCCCTAGTCTCTTTTTTCCTACAAAAACAACTGATGCAAAAACAGTTTATGTACCGAATATGTAAGATTCAGAAACTTGTTAAGAGAGTCTTTCACCCAGTTCACACATGAAGCCAGACATATTGAAGCTGGGTGTAAGGGCAAGGCATTTCTGGACAATATGATTCAGAAATGAGTCCTAGCAAATCAGTGCTGGTGCTGTGCTTACTCTCTCAGTCTTGTCCAACTCTTTGTGACCCCATGGACTGTAACTTGCCAAGCTCCTACGTCCATGGGGATTCTCCAGACAAGAATACTGGAGTGGGTTGTTATGCCCTCCTCCAGGGGATTTTCCCAACCTAGGGATCGAACCCATGTGTCCCTCATTGCAGATGGATTCTTTATCATTTGAGAAACCAGGGAAGCCCAAGAATACTGGAGTGGGTAGCTTATCCCTTCTCCAGGGGATCTTCCTGACCTGAATGGAACCAGGGTCCCCTGCATTGCAGGTGGATTCTTCACCACCTGGGCTACCAGGGAATCCCAATTAACTGTCCTATTAATGACTCACTTATAGGAAAAATGTTCCCTCTGAGATTTTCTAATCCATCAATTTTCTACAAAGTCTAGAAAATAACTCTTATTAAAGGAGTAAAGGAACACTGGGTCTTCAGGTGAAAGCTTTCTTATAATTTAAATGGTTCTGAAATAACAATTCTCTTCTATATCAGAACTTGAACAGTGCAAAAATCTCAGGTTTGTGAGTACCTTCACCATTTTTGGTTCCTGGAGAATTCCATGGACTGTATAGTCCCTGGGGTTGCAAAGAGTTGGAAATGACTGAGAAACTTTCACTTTCACTAAATGTATACAGTCAATTTTTTCTCAATAAAACTGCAAAAGTACAAAAAAGTCACTAAATAAGATATTTTATTTTTAAATGACAGAAAATGTATGGCCATTGGATTTCCCTGGTGGTCCAGTAGGAAAGAATCCACCTGCCAATGCAGGAGACATGGGTACAATTCCTGATACAGGAAGATTCCACATGTCCTGGTACAACTAAGTCCATTCCCCACAACTACTGAGCCCTTGGGCCACAACAACTGAAGCCTATGCTCTAGAGTCCAAGTGCAGCAGCTACTGAGTTCGCGAGCCACAACTTGAGAGCAATCCCCACTCGCTGCAACTAGAGATAGCCCAGCACATGTTTGGAACAACTTAAGTATCGGAATCTATCTCTTCAACTGTAAATTTAATGAAATCTAAACAGAGATCAAATGCTCTTAATTTTAAAAATTTAGTGTCACATTGATCTGGGGTGTTCTGAGAACACTTTGAAGGCTTAGTACAATAAAAGGTACTTAGTACAATAAAAGGTCTTAGTTTTTATATTGGTTGCATGATGAAGTGATAATATTTTGGCTGTACTGACTTACAGGAAGCATTATTATAATTAACATCACATCCTTCTCTTTTATCTTTTTAATTCGGCTAGCAGAAAATTTGAAATCACATGTAAAAGGACTTGAAGTATATTTAAATTGGGTATTGCTACAACCACTCTTTTTTTTTTTTTTAATTTCCTTCCCAGTTAGCTCACTACAGAGAATTGAATAGAGGTTCTTGTGCTATACAGGAGGTTCTCATTAGTTATCTATATTATACATAGTAGTGTTTATATGTCAGTCCCAATGTCCTAATTCATTCCATCTCCTCTTCTTTTTGTTGTTTCCCTGTCTTGTCTGACACTTTGCGACCCCATGGACTACAGCACGCCAGGCTTCCCTATCCTTCACTATCTCCCAGAGTTTGCTCAAGCTCATGTCCATTGAGTCAATGATGCCATCCAACCATCTCATTCTCTGACAACCCCTTGTCATCATGCCCTCAATCTTTCCCAGCATCAGGGTCTTTTCCAATGAGCTCATTCTTTGCATCAGGTGGCCAAAGTATCGGAGCTTCAGCTTCAGCATCAGTCCTTCCAATGAGTATTCAGGGTTAATTTCCTTTAGGATTCAGTGGTTTCATCTCCTTTTTGTCCAAAGGACTCTCTGCAACCCCATGAACTATAGCCCACCAGGCTCCTCTGTTCATGGGGATTCTCCAGGCAAGAATACTGGAGTGGGTAGCCACTCCCTTCTTCAGGGGATCTTCCTGACCCAGGGATCAAACCCAGGTCTTTCATGTTACAGGATGACTCCTTACCTGTCTGAGCCACCAAGGAAGCCTCTTCCCTTCTTAGTACCCATAAGTTTGTTCTCTACATCTGTGACTTTATTTCTGCTTTACCATTTTAACTAATGGTAGTTAATCTCAACCACTTTTCAGGATGTAATTTAGGAAATTTCTGGTCTGTGATTCAGAGGACCATTTTTGTTAAAACTAGAAAACCAGAGCTTTCAGCTCTTTTTAGTACATAAGTATAGTCACATTCCGTACTTTACCTCATGGACTCTCAGTTGTGAAAATTTCAACAATTTCCCTTGTTACTTTTCAGCTCCATTCACGTACATTAAAAAAGCAAAACCAGCTAAGAATAACTATGCTGTGCAAGCAAACTACCCTGACTTGATTTCCCTCTTTTGAAAGAAGTCCAAATAGATAGACACTGTACTTATTTCTAACTAAAATGTGTTCAAATTGCTCAACTCTCTGCTAAGTTATCTCTTTAGAAATGCCACCACTCTTTACTATAATAAATACTATTTAAACTATTTTTTTAATTTTCTCCAATTAGTCAAAGACAAATTACTTTCAAGAAAACTCCATTTTTTCTGTAAATGAAGCACATTTCATTTGCATTTTGATGTTCATGAAAGATTAGTAACTGGGTTTCAGCCACTCTTGCGACCACCTCAAATTATGACAGAACATATAACTTAGTGGACACACCTCTGTGATGTCCACAGATTTCTAAATACCACTGCATTATTTATACCTGTTTATATATACTTTTCTTTCAGCAAAGAAAACAAGTTTTTCAAAATGAAGAGTAAGTAAAAGAAAGGGAAAAAAGCAGAAAGATGCATCCAAGATCAACTATTTCACATAATTAGAACTTGTAAAGTTAAAATAAATTGTGTTAATATTGGAATCAGAGGAGGGGATGAGTGGTCTTTTTAAACTAAGACAGGATTTAACAATCACAACATCCAAAAAACTAACAGACAAACAAACCAGTTATGCTGAATTTTAAAATAGCTGAATAGTGAGTGGAGACTAGCAATGTGGCAAATGGTGAATATCATCAAAGGTATCTTAGAAAATATTTAAATTCTCACTTGATATATCGATGTGAGGATTTTTAGAGTTGCCTTTTTTAACCTTTTTCCCCAAAATGGCAATAATTCAGTATCCTTTCCAGAAGTCATGGTCACAACTTGGTTCATTCATCCAATATTTTTTTTTTATTTCTTTAATTTCTCATTGCTACACCAAATGCAGTTTAAGGTTTTCATACCTAAATACCCAAATGGAAATAGCATATGACAGCCAACAAGAAGGTGCTATTTAGTCATTTCCAAGTCCTCCAGTCTTGTGCGTTTAGTTTATTTTTTCTTTTAATTCAAGTTAATTATGCTTTTATCATCCAAAGAAATTATGTGACCTCCACAATATATCTAGGGCCTTCCAGAATGGAGAAAGCAATAGGTAAGGGCTCCCATTATCTACCATTCTTTGTTCTAAATTCCTTTTTCTTAAATTGAGTTCCAGTTATCCCTATATTTTATCTCCTAGGGCTTTCCAGGTGGCTCAGAGGTAAAGAATCTGCCTGTCAATGCAAGAGACAAAGGTTCGATCCCCAGGTTGGAAGATCCCCTGGAGAAGGAAGTGGCTACCCACTCCAGTATTCTTGCCTGGAAAATCCCATGGACAGAGGTGCCTGGCAGACTAGAGTCCATCAGGCCACAGAGTTGGACGTGACTTAAGCTACTGAACAAAAATTTCATCTCGTGAAGAGCTGTCCTCTCTCTACCTGCTTCCCCAAACATGGTTATAACTTTTCCATTTTCATTTCCAAACACCACCAATGTATGGACATTGTGCATTATAATTTTATCAAGGCTTTATGGACACTGGAATGTATTTACGATACTCAATGGGATATAAATTCAGATTGAAACTGTATCATGACCACTCCCAAAGGGAACCTCTTATTTACTGCCCATGTGTCTCTCTGAGTCCTGACATATTGCATGATTTAGGCTCCTTTTTCTCACATGTACTGTTCCTGAATTACAGATAGTTGCAACTTTCTAAATTCAAGTCTTTAAACTTTTTTTTCATAAAAAGCAACTTCCTTGTTTGAACCAATATGCTCCCCAATATATTAACCCCAAAGTTTTCCTAGGTCCCAACAAAAACAATCAAGCTATTTTTCAACAAAATAATTTTAAAAAATGATAGCCACACTGAGGGAAATTCATTTATCATCTTGGGACAAGGCAGAGTCACCTTTGAAATTAGCAGTGTTTTCTCATATTCCATCATAACTGAAATAAAAGTAATAAAAGAAAGTAACAGCAAAATAGATTCCAAAGTAGCAAACTTGAAATCAGGTTTTCTTTGTAAAGTTAGGTGACAAGTAAATCTAACCACTCTAACATTAACTTTTGCATGCATACAATAAATATAGTTTGATGAACTGTTATGTCTATGCTTGACTATACAAACGTTAAAAAAAAAAACTCTTTGCCAAAAGAAGCTTGAAGCATAACATTTATATGTGTAAAATGGATTATCCTTGATAGTCATCATAGAACCTTTAAACTCTGACATTCTTGAAAAGAGCATGAAAATAGTAGAAATATTTAATTCATGCTTTTAATAGCAAGTGGCAGATAAAAACACCCTCAATTACACAATGTCACTCTATTGTTATAGAATGCCATTATTTGAAGACCACGCATAATGTTCCAAAGAAAAAAAAGAGTTTAAAGTGACAATGATATAAAAAGATATAGATAATGTTATGATTTAATTAATTATATTACTAAACAGGAAAAAAAAGGGTAGAGAAGATATTTTGGTAATTGTGAGTAAAAAAGACCTACTCCAAAAAGACTAGAAGTTATTTATGAAAAAAGACTCAAATTTCTTTTATCAAGATAAAGAAAACAATAGGATTAAAAGGCTGTCATAAATAATATATAATTGCAGCACAGAATGGTACTCTTTGATCAAAACTATCTCGTACTCAGGGTTTTTTCAGAGCAAGTATAATGTCTTTGTTCCTCAAGCTGTAAATTAAGGGGTACAACAAGGGAACGGTGTTGGTATAAAAGACAGAAGAGATTTTTCCCTCATCCTTGGACCCAGCAGAAGATGGTTTGAGATACACAAATGCACCTGATCCAAAGAATAGGGAAACAGCAATTATGTGGGAACTTCAGGTGCTGAGGGCTTTGGATCATCCTTCCATGGACTTGGATGGAGGATACTGGAGAAGATGAGACCATAAGAAATAAAGATGGTGAGACTGGGCACAATGATATTGATGCCCACTGCAATGAAAAGTGCCAGCTCATTGACATGGGTACTTGTGCAGAAGGGCTGGAGAAAAGGGAGCATGTCACAGAAAAAATGGCTGTTGATGTTTGCATCACAGAAAGTCAGTGTCAACATAGAGTGTGAGCCATGGCACCAGAAAATGCCATCAAGTAAGAACCAAAGACAAGGCTGGAACACACTTTAGGGGACATGGCAGCATTATACAAAAGTGGGTTACAGACGGCCACATAGCAATCATAAGCCATTGATGTCAGCACATAGATTTTAGAAAGAGCTAAAAAACGCAAAAAGTTAAGTTGGGTCATGAACCCCATGTAAGAGATAATGTTATTCTTTGCTATGAAGGTAACCAGCATTTTTGGTGTAAACACAGAAGAATAACTGAGATCTATGAAACACAAGTTAAAGAGGAAAAAGCACATGGGGGTGTGCAGATGTGAATTCATCCCAATTAAAGTTGCTATGCCCAAGTTTCCCAACACAGTGACTGTTTTATGTTACTAGGAACATAAAGAACAAGGGGAGTTGGAGATCTGGTTGGTCTGTTAATCCCAATAGAAGGAATTCAGTCTTGAACCATTTCCAGAGGCCATTCTTCTCTAAGAGAATCTGTGAACAGAGGAGAAAGAATTACACGGAGAAAAATTCAACTTTCCCACAACATCTGTTCTCAAAAGAATGTTACATGCACTGGCAAGATCTGAGTCCTGACCAATATGAACCATTGCCTATTTTATCATCATCATGAAACTGAGTGGCATGGGCATTCCCTTGTTAGTCTTTATAAGCTATATGAGCAAAAAGTATCAAAACTTAGCCTGCAGCATGAAACACTTTGTTTCCCTATGCAAACATGACTGCTGTAAAAACCACAGCAGGACATAGTCACCCTTTTTTCTTTCATCAATTCTTCTTTCACATGACCCTTCTCTTCACAGTAAAATTGGAAGCAGCAACCCCACCAACCTGGTACTTGTCTCCGACACAGATTAGACTTGGTTGAGGGAGAATCAAGAGGATTTTCTAAACTAAAACTAAGGGACCAGAATCTAGGAGGGATTAAGTTACTGCTCCATGTCACAAAGTAAAAACCATAAATATAGACGAGTGAGATGTCTTTGATGGAACTGATTGAGATAATGCATTCTCTGAGCGAAATAATGTCTTTAAACTTTGCCAGCACCCTTCCTTTAATGTATTCTTCTACCAGTTTCACTGAAACTCAGGGCTACAAAAATGAAAAAGAAAGTCATCTATCTTAGCTCCCTCAACACTCATCACAAAAGGAAGGCATTAATATAAGTGGAATTCAGAAAGTCACCTTCCTTAGGCCATCAAACCTTGCTATGTCCTTATCTGAGTTCTTACCCCCATGTCTTGGAAGAGCAACTTCGGGCTCTGAGGCTTTGTTTCCTTTGTTTCTAAGAGGATGCAGTCTACACTTAATTTCTGATATGCGCAATAAATCTTTCAGAGCTACAGCTCATTATTTTTGAGCAAAATCTAGTTTTTATTATTATCATCTTTGCCACTTGGTAAGCCACAGCTACTGCTAAGTCGCTCGTCGTGTTCGACTCTGCTCGACCCCATAGACGGCAGCCCACCAGGCTCTGCCATCCCAGGGACTCTCCAGGCAAGAACACTGGAGTGGGTTGCCATTTCCTTTTCCAATGAATGAAAGTGAAAAGTGAAAATGAAGTCACTCAGTCGTGTCCGACTCTTCGCGACCCCATGGACTGCACCCTACCAGGCTCCTCGTCCGTGGGATTTTCCAGGCAAGAGTACTTGAGTGGGGTGCCATCGCGTTCTCCACAGAAGATTTAATGTGAGTGTAATGATGTCATACACTCAGTTATCCCAGGGCGGAAGCTTGCTCAGACACTTCCTCAGGAAAACATTTTAGGTGTAATAACGACCTGAGGGGATGTTTTTACAAATATGACCATTATGTGTTTTTCGTCACTTAGGGATTCACTTGACTTCCCTGGCAGTCCAGTGGTTAAGGCTCTGAGCTTCCAATGCACGGGACCGAGTTCAATCCCTGGTCAGGGAACTAAGATCCCACTTGCCATGTGGTGCAGACAAAATACATTTTGGGCATCCCTGGTGGCTGAGCTGGTAAAGAATTTGCCTGCAGTGCAGGAGACCTGGGTTGGGAAGATTCCCTGGAGAAGGGAACAGCTACCCATTCCAGTATTCTGCCCTGGAGAATTCCATGGACTGTATAGTTCATGGGGTTGAAAAGAGTCAGGCACAACTGAGTGACTTTCACTTTCATAGAGATTATATATATCCCCCAAGGAAAAGCCAAAAATAAATTCCTGTTACCTATTCAACAAGATGATAGAAAAGGAAGCCCTAGAACTGTCTACCCCCATGAACACATTGATTCAGAAATATTTCAAGTACAGATTTCCTTTGTAAGAAATCCAGAGAGTCATTAAAAAGGTCCCACTCCTAGTAATGTGTGAAACCAGTTATACAGAAACTGTTAGGGAAATTCAGGACATCCTCTTTTCATAGTACTTATTCTTCCAAAGAACCTTCAAGCTGGGACCAACTCCCCAGTTCTAGCTTCTCCCTGGGGAAGGAAAGGTATGCAGTATGTGGCCAATGCCCCAACTTTTCTTCAGGCTGTCCAGGAGACTGGCTTCAAGACTGCCTGTGTCAGAAAGCATAGGGGACCCAGGATAAAGAATTAGTAAACCCACTCCAGTGTTCTTGCTTGGAGAATCCCAGGGATGGGGGAGCCTGGTGGGCTTCCATCTATGGGGTCACACAGAGTCGGACACGACTGAAGTGACTTAGCAGCAGCAGCAGCAGCTACTCTGGGTGAGAGAGAACCACCCAGGGCTGGAAGTCACTATAGCTCCTCCTCACCAGATTAGCATAGGACAAAATAATGAAAACCCATCTCTTACAGCTTTTCCCTGGAGAGGAAGGGAGTGCACCATACATCCCAGGACACAGCATATCTGGGGGCTGCATTTTAGAGCACTGAGGAGACCAACCATACTTGGAATACCTGGAAGCCCACTAAGAACAAAGAGAGAAGACTGAACTAACACGAAGGTTGAGTGGTCCACACTGGTCAGGCTTATTAGTGATTTCTCCAGCACAAGGCCAGCCTATGAATTATTAGGACAGATGGGTGTTTTGTGTAACATGAAGACACCAAAGCAGAAAGTCGATGAAGATGAAAACTAGTTGAAATATTTTCCAAAAGAGATTAAGATAAAGTACTCCAAACTGACTTTAATGGAATGCGTATGTAAATTACCTGACATAGAATTCAAATAAGTATCACGCTTACTGTAATCAGAGAATAATACATAAACAAAGTGAGAATTTCACAAAGATACAGACAACTTAAAAATACTAAGCAGAAATCATGGAGCTGAAGAATAGAATAGAGAGAATAGAGAATGTCACTCAGTCATGTCCGAATCTTTGTGACCCCATTGACTATAATCTGCCAGGCTCCCCTGTGTGTGGAATTCTCCAGGCAAGAATGTTGAAATAGGTTGCTCCTTTTCCAGGGTATCTTCCCAACCTAGGGATTGAACCTGCACCTCTTTCACTTCAGGAGGATTCTTTACCATCTGAACCACCAGGGAAGCCTAAAGAATACATAAGGATGTATTTATTTACACACACAAAGATATTTAGTAGGGTTTCCCTGGTGGCTCTGTGGTAAAGAATCCACCTGCAAAGGAGATGTGGGTTCAATCCTGGATCAGAAAGATACACTGGAGAAGAAACTGGCAACCCACTCCAGCATTCTTTCCTGGGAAATCCCATGGACAGAGAAGTCTTCTGGGCTAGAGTCCATGGGGTCACAGAAGAGTCAGACGTAAGCTAGTGAATAAACAACATTTAGTAGGGAAAAACAATATCATTTTTACCTATATAGTAGGGTCCCCTTAGTAGTAAAAGAAATACCAGACTCTCTGAAATTTGTCAAATTGCACAGGATAAGAAGTGGTCACAATTCAAAACCCAGAACAATGACCTGTGCTACCACAAATATGGGATATTTTTTGCAAGGCAACTCTAAAGGGAGAAATATTGAAAAGATTAAAAGACATTGTATGATTCCATTTTGGCTGCTACAATAAAATCTGGGGCTTCCCTGGTGGCTCAGATGTGAAAGTATCTGCCTACAATGTAGGAAACCCAGGTTCGATCCCTGGGTTGAGAAGATTCCCTGGAGAAGGGAATGGCAACCCACTCCAGTATTCTTGCCTGGAGAATTCCATGGGAATTCAGGACAGAGAAGCCTGGCGGGTTCCAGCCCATAGGGTGGCAAAGAGTCAGACGTGACTGAGAACTAACACAAACACACACACACACACACACTAAAATCTACAGATTGGGGGCCTTATAAAAAACCAAAGTTTATTTTTCAAAGTTCTGGATCCAAGGAAGTCCAACGTCAAGGCATTGGAAGATTCAGTGTCTGGTGAGGTCCCTCTTCCTGGTTCACAGCCTGCCATTTCTTGCTATATCCTCTCAGGACCAAAGAGAAAGGAGACCTCTCTGCTGTCTCTTTTACAAAAGCACTGAACCCATGCATGAGAGCTCTATCCTTATGATGTAATCAACTACCACAGTGCTCACCTCCTAAGGCCATCACATTGAGGATTAGGTTTCAACATATGAATTTCAGGAGGACACAAACATTCAGTAATCTTTACTCAAAGATTACACATATTGACATTTTAATTTTAGGTTTCACTTTGAATTTTTTCCTTCATTCTTTGTATCTACAACCTAAGATCTATGTTTAGGATCATTCCAGTATATCGCATTGGATTTTGAAAATGCTGCTGCACAATTAGGTAGAATGGGGAAATTCACGATGTAGCATTTTGGAAAAGAATCCAAATAAATAGAAAATTACTAACTATCTGAATTGCGATTAGATATCCTGCTAGGAAACTCCAGAAATGTTTGTGATATTAAAAACAGACACCAGACTCTCTTCACAATAATCATTTTAACAATCAAAACTCCCCATTTCAAAGCAAGTAGCCGTGATTGAGGGATATTCTTTTAGTCAAATGTTGTCATATTTTGAATTTTTAAACAGACCAAGAGAATAAAAATCCTGAGTGCAAAGGCAATGGATAATCGCATTTCTGGACAACAGAACTTAGAGATGTGCCCTAGAAAATCCCACAGTGTTACAGTACATGTATCATTAGAAGAGAAGTGCAGTTATCTGGGGTTTACCCTACTATGCATATCAACAGTCCTATCAATGACTTATAGGAAAAAGGTTTTCTCTTAGATTTACTAGTTCATATAGATAAATTGTCTACATAGTCTAAAACATAACTCTTGGCAAAGGAAAGAAAGAACACCAGGTTTTAGGGAACAGATTTCTTAAAACTTCAAGTATCTTAAGCTTTTCTTCTGTATCAGAACTACAACCTTGTGTGAAAAAAAATTAATGTGTTAATTGTCCCTGTGTATTAAGGAATAGAGTTATGAGGTATGAAACAGTCCCTATCAGTGAAGAGAATTAGTCTCAATTGGAAATTGTTTCAGCAATAATCTAAGTAAATAGCTCCCTCTTATGGGGACTTCTGTCTTAATATTGGAACTAACTTAGCAGGAAAAAAAAATTGCTGTATAAGAAATATACCAAGAGTATAGAAGAGATTTTCCTAGAAACACACAACCTACCAAAAATGAATCAAATAAAGATCTGCAGCAAGCAAAAGGGTAAAATTAGGCCATTATCTTACACCAAGACAGCAAAGCAAAAGAGACACAGGTGTATAGAACAGTCTTTTGGACTCTGTGGGAGAGGTGAGGGTGGGATGATTTGGGGGAATGGCATTGAAACATGTATATTATCAAATATGAAACGAATCACCAGTCCAGGTTGGACGCATGATACAGGATGCTAGGGGCTGGTGCACAGGGATGACCCGGAGGGAGGATAAGGAGAGGAGGGAGGTGAAGGGGAACACGTGTACACCCGGGGCGGATTCATGCCAATGTATGGCAGAACCAACCAATATAATATTGTAAAGTAATTAGCCTCCAATAAAAAATAAATAAATAAAACACAAAAATTAATTCAAAATGAATTCAAGAATTAAGTGAAAGACCTGAAACCGTAAAATGTCTAGAAGAAAACACAGGTGTGAACCTCCTTAACATTAATCCTAGAAATGTTTTTTAATTAAATTTTAATGGAAGCATAGTTGATTTACATTGTTATATTAGTCTTACATTAGTTATATTAACAGCATAGTTGTTCATTCATTAAAATTTTTATATTTCACTTATAAGTGAAAAATGTAGAATTTATCTTTCTCTATATGACTTATTTCACTAAGCATAATAACTTCTCAAGTCCACCAGTCTTCCAAATAGCAAAATCTTTTTTGACTGATTAGTACCTAGTGCAAATATATATATTCCAAATCTGCTTCATCCCATTCATTTGCTAATGGACACTTAGGTTGCTTCCACATCTTGGCAGTTATAAATAATGCTACTATGAACAGTAGGGTTGGAATTAGTGTTTTCATTTTCTTCAGATATATACCCCGAGTAGGAATTGCTGGATCATACAGTGATTCCATTTTTACTTTTCTGAGGAACCTCCATAATGTTTCACATAATGATTGTACCAGTTTACATTCCAACCAGACTCCATGTGGATCTCTTACAGCCTTGGTTGTGAACAGCTGTTCTGCTAGTCCCCAGGCCGACTTCAGCAAGAGTTGCTCTATATGTGGTTGTAGTCTGATATATTCTTCAGGGAAGGTGAACCCACTGTCTTCCTACTCTGCTATCTTGATCTCCCTTTTCATATTTGTAGTTTTGATTGTTATAGGCAATCTCTGTGCTGAGGGTCAGTCTCGGGCAAAACAAGTTCTCTCTGGTCTGAGCCTACACCTCTCACTGTACATGCATGAAGACTGTCCAATTTTTTGTGTGTATGCTTCTTAAAAGTCCTTTAATGTTGGGCTCCCAAGACACCAAAAACAAACAAACAGAAAAATGAAGATGGGAGGGATACAAGGTACTGGTCTTTAAATTCCCTGAAACTCACTTCAGCTGGGCTGGGGAGGGGGTGGAGAGGGGCAAAGCCATGGTGGGGAGATGCACCAATTATGGCTGCTCTCTTCTCTGCACCTCTGATTCAGAAGCAACCATCAATAATCAGAGAACAGACATTGGATATTTGGAGGAAAATGTCCTATTTGTCACCTGGCTCCCATAAGCATTTTTGCAAAGTTCAATTGGAACTTATGCAGGTGGGTTAGCCATAGAGTTGTGTGGGAGCATGGGTAGCTGCACTACAGTGAAAATGACTGAAATCAACCACAATTAACTGTCCAAATGTCCTGAAAGTTGTGAGGCTTCAACAGACTATACAGCTCCAAAATAGTTATATAAGATAGATTCTGGCAGTGCAATTGTTTTTAAGTGGGGAAATATTTGCGGTGCTTCCTATTTGCCCTCTTCCCAGGATCCTCCTCCTTCCCCTTTTACAGCTACCCTCCAACTCATCAACCCAGTTACACATGTTTAAACCTAGCATACCCTCTCATATTTTCTTACTCGTTCAATATACTCAAACACATTTAGAGGGGCTATGTCCTTGATTTAAAAGAAATATTAGTTAAAAGAGTATCTGACCTCTTGTTTTTTAAGAGCATTTCTGACAATTTAAAACAACTTCATCGAAACCTCTTCAGTGTTTTATGCTGTAAACGTAATTTATCCAACCATCTCACATAGACAGAGATTTTATATACTTCCAGCTTTTATCATCAAAAGCAATGACAAAATCAACACAAGTATACATACATCATTTTAGGCCAGTACTTTTACTTCAATAACATTCCAGAAGGTTGTCTTTCTGTGTGTTATATAAATCAAGTATTTCTCTGAAGTGAGTCAGTCAGTCAGTTCAGTCGCTAAGCCTTGTCTGACCCTTTGGAACCCCATGGATGGCAGCACACCAGGTTTCCCTGTCCATCGCCAGCTCCCAGAGTTGCTCAAACTCATGTCCAAACAGTCAGTGATGCCATCCAACCATCTCATCCTCTGTCATCCCCTTCTCCTCCTGCCTTCAATCTTTCCCAGCATCAGGGTCTTTTCAAATGAGTTAGTCCTTCGTATCAGGTGGCCAAAGTATTGGAGTTTCAGCTTCAGTATCAGGTCCTTCCAATGAATATTCAGGACTGATTTCCTTAGGATTCACTTGTTGGATCTCCTTGCAGTCCAAGAGACTCTCAGGTGTCTTCTCTAACACCACAGTTCAAAAGTATCAGTTCTTCAGCACTCAGCTTTCTTTATGGTCCAACTCCCACATCCATATATGACTACTGGAAAAATCATAGCTTTGATTAGACGGACATTTGTTGGCAAAGTAACGTCTCTGCATTTTAATATGCTGTCTAGGTTGGTCATAACTTTTCTTTCAAAGAACAAGCATCTTTTAATTTCATGGCTGCAGACACCAGCTGCAGTGATTTTGGAGCCCAAAAACAAAGTTTCTCACTGTTTCCAGTATCTCCCCAATATTTGCCATGAACTGATGGGACCAGATGTCATGATCTCAACTTTCTGAATGTTGAGGTGTTTTTTTGTTTTTAATTTATTTTCAATTGAAGGATAATTGCTTTACAGAATTTTGTTGTTTTCTGTCAAACCTCAACGTGAATCAGCCATAGGTATACATATATCCCCTCCCTTCTGAAACTCCCTCCCATCTCCCTCCTCATCTCAACCCTCTAGGTTGATTCAGAGCCCCTGTTTTAGTTTCCTGAGCTGAATTACCATTGGCTATCTATTTTACATATGGTAATGTAAGTTTCCATGTTACTATTTCCATGCATCTCACCTTCTCCTCCCCTCTTCCCATGTCCACAAGTCTATTCTCTATGTCTGTTTTTCCATTGCTGCCCTGTAAATAAATTCTTCAGTACTGTTTTTCTAGATTCTGTATATATGTGTTAGAATACAATATTCATCTTTCTCTCTCTGACCTTCTTCACTCTGTATAATAGGCTCTAGGTTCATCCACCTCATTAGAACTGACTCAAATGTGTTCCTTTTTATGGCTGAGTAATAGTCCTTTGTGCATATGTACCATACTTCTTTACCCATTCATCTGTTGATGAACATCTAGGTTGCTTCCATGTTCTAGCTATTGTAAATAGTGCTGTAATGAACAATGGGATACATGTGTTTTTTTCAATTTTGGTTTCTTCAGGGTATATGCCTAGGAGCTGGGTCATAAGGTGGTTTTATTCCTAGTTTTTAAAAGAATCTCCATACCATCTTCCATAGTAGCTGTATCAATTTACATTCCCACCAACAGTCCAAGTGCATTCCCTTTTCTCCACACCCTCTCCAGCATTTGTTTGTAGACTTTTTGATGATGGCCATTCTGACTAGTGTCAGGTGATATCTCATTGTGGTTTTGATTTGCATTTCTCTAATAATGAGAGATGTTGAGAATCTTTTCATGTGTTTGTTAGCCATCTGCATGTCTTCTTTGGAGAAATGTCTGTTCAGGTCTTTCCCCTATTTTTTGATTGGGTTGTTTGTTTTTCTGGTGTTGATTTGTATGAGCTGCTTGTATATTTTTGAAGTTAATCCTTTGTCAGTTGTTTCATTTGCTATTATTTTCTCCCATTCTGAGGGTTGTCTTTTCACCTTGTGTATAGTTTCCTTTGTGCAAAAGCTTTTAAGTTTAATCAGGTCCCACTTGTTTACTTTTGTTTTTATTTGGGTTACTCTAGGAGGTGGGTCATAGAGGATCTTCGTTTGATTTATATATGAATTGTTCTTGCCTATGTTTTCCTCTAAGAGTTTTATAGCTTTGGTCTTACATTTCTGTCTGTAATCCATTTTATCTTTGTGTATGGTGTTGTGAATTTTTCTAATTTCATTCTTTTACATGTAGCTGTCCACTTTTCCGAGCGCCATTTATTGAAGAGGTTGTCTTTGCCCCATTTTATATTCTTGCCTCCTTTGTCAAAAATAAGGTACCCATAGGTGCATGGGTTTATTTCTGGGCTTTCTATCCTGTTTCATTGATCTCTATTTCTGTTTTTGTGCCAGTACCATCCTGCCGTGATGACTGTAGCTTTGTAATATAATCTGAAGTCAGGAAGGTTGATCCATCCATTCGTCTTTCTCAAGATTCCTTTGGCTATTCAGGGGTTTTGTGCTTCCATATGAATTGTGAAAATGTATGTTCTAGTCTGTGAAAATGCCATTGTTAATTTGATAGGGATTGCATTGAATCTGTGGATTGCCTTTGGTAGTATAGTCATTTTCACAATATTGATTCTTCCTACCCAGGAATATGGAATATCTCTCCAACCGTTTATGTTGTCTTTGATTTCTTTCATCAGTGTCTTATAATTTTCTGTGTATAGTTCTTTTGTCCTCTTAGGTAAGTTTCTTCCTGGATAGTTTATTCTTTTTGCTGCAATGGTGAACGGGATTGATTTCTTAATTTCTCTTTCTGATTTTTCATTGTTAGTATATAGAAATGCAGGTGATTTCTGTGTATTGATTTTATACCCTGCAAGTTTGTTAAATTCACTGATTAGCTCTAGTAATTTTCTGATACTATCTTTATGGGTTTCTATGTACAGTATCATGTCATCTGCAAACACTGAGAGCTTTATGTCTTCTTTTCCAATCTGGATTCCTTTTATTTCTTTTTCTTCTCTGATTGCTGTAGCTAGGACTTCCAGAAATGTGTTGAATAATAGTGGTGAAAGTGGGCACCCTTGTCTTGTTTCTGATCTTAGGGGGAATGCTTTCAGTTTTTCACCATTGAGAATAATGTTTGCTGTAGGTTTATCATATATGGCCTTTACTATGTTGAGGTAGGTTCCTTCTATGATTGTTTTTGAAGTTTTAATCATAAATGGGTGCTGAATATTGTCAAAGGCTTTTTCTGCATCTATTGAGATTATCATATGGTTTTTATCTTTCAGTTTTTTAATATGGTGTATCACATTGATTGATTTGTGTATATTGAAGAATGCTTACATGCCTGGAAAAAAGCACACTTGATCATGGCGTATGAACTTTGTGATGTACTGCTGAATTTTGTTTGCTAAAATTTTGTTGAGGATTTTTCCATCAATGTTCAAAAGTTAAATTGGCCTGTAGTTTTCTTCTTTTGTGTTGTCTTTGTCTGGTTTAGGTATCAGGATAATGGTGTACTTGTATAATGAGTTTGGAAGTGTCTTTCTCTGCAATTTTTTGTTTGTTTGTTTGTTTTTTATTGGAGGCAAATTACTTTACATTAATATATTGGTTGGTTTTGCCATACATTGACACGAATCTACCCTGGGTGTACATGTGTTCCCCTTCTTGAACCCCACTCCCACCTCCCTCTTCCCCATATCCTCCCTCCAGGTCATCCCCGTGCACCAGCCCCAAGCATCCTGTGTCATGCATCGAACCTGGACTGGTGATTCATTTCACATATGATAATATACATGCTACAATGCCATTCTCCCAAATCATCCCACCTTCACCCTCTCCCACAGAGTCCCAAAGACTGTTCTATTTGAAAGAGTTTTAGAAGGATAGGCATTAGATCTTCTCTAAATATTTGATACAATTCTCCTGTGAAGCCCTCTGGTCCTGCGCTTTTGTTTTTCGGAACATTTTGATCACAGCTTCAATTTCATTGCTTGTAATTGGTTTGCTCATAATTTATATTTCTTCCTGATTCAGTCTTGAAGGATTGAACTTTTCTAAGAATCTGTCCATTTCTTCCAGGTTACACATTTTATTGCCATATAGATGTTCATAGTAGTCTCTTATAATTCTTAGTATTTCTTCATTGTCTCTTGTAACCTCTCCTTTTTCATTTCTAATTTTGTTGATTTGATTCTTCTCTCTTTTTTTCTTGATGAGTCTGGCTAAACGTTTGTTAATTTTGTTTATCTTCTCAAAGAACCAGCTTTTAGTTTTATTAACCTTTACTATTGTTTCTTTCATTTATTTTTCAATTATTGCTGCTCTGATCTTTATGATTACTTTCCATCTACTAATTTTGGGGGTTCTTTGTTCTTCTTTTTCCAGGTGTAAATTTAGGTTGTCTATTTGATGTTTTTCTTGTTTTTTGAGGTATGATTGCATTGCTATAAACTTCCTTCTTAGATCTGTTTTTGCTGCATCCCATAGGTTTTGAGTTGTCATGTTTCATTGTCATTTGTTTCTAGAAACTTTTTTATTTCCCTTTTTATTTCTTCAGTAACCTGTTGGTTATTTATAAACGTGTTGTTTGTGTTTCTTACAGAATTTTTATTGTAATTGATATCTAGGCTCATAGCATTATGGTTAGAGAAGATGCTTGACACAATTTCAATTTTCTTAAATTTACTGAGGCATGATTTGTGACCCAAGATGTGATTTATCCTGGAGAATGTTCCATGTGCACTTGAGAAAAGGTGTATTCTTCTGCATTTGGATGGATGTCCTGAAGATATCAATGAGATCCATCTGATCTCCTGTACCATTTAAACTTGTGTTTCCTTATTAATGTTCTGTTTTGATGATCTGTCCATTGGTGTGAGTGGGGTGTTAAAATCTCCTACTATTATTGTGTTACTGCCAATTACTCCTTTTATGTCTGTTAGTGTTTGCCTTATGTATTGTGGTGCTCCTATGTTGGGTGCATAGATATTTACAATTGCTATGTCTTCCTCTTGGATTGAGCCCTTGATCATTAAGAAGTGTCCTTCCTTATCTTGTAATATTCTTTATTTTAAGGTCTATTTTGTCTGACATGAGTGTTGTTACCCCAGCTTTCTTTTTCTTCCCATTTGCATGAAATAATTTTTTCTGTCCTCTCACTTTTAGTCTACATGTGGCTTTTGGTCTGAGGTGGGTTTCTTGTAGACAACATATATATGGGTCTTATTTTTATATCCATTCAGCCTGTCTGTGTCTTTTGGTTGGAGAATTTAATCCATTTGCATTTAAAGTAATTACTGATATGTATTGACTCACTGGAAAAGACTCTGATGCTGGGAAAGGTTGGGGGCGGGAGGAGAAGGGGACGACAGAGAATGAGATGGCTGGATGGCATCACCGACTCTGTGGACATGAGTTTGAGTGAACTCTGGGAGTTGGTGATGGACAGGGAGGCCTGGCGTGCTGTGATTCATGGGGTCGCAGAGAGTCAGACATGACTGAGCGACTGAACTGAACTGAACTGATTGCCATTTCCTTAACTGTTTGGGGTTGATTTTGTAGATTTTTTTCTTCTCTTGTATTTCTTGACTATATAAGTTCCTTTAGCATTTGTGGTGAAGCTGGTTTGGTGGTACTGAATTCTCTTAACTTTTGCTTGTCTGAAAGTTTTTTATTTCTCCATCAATTTTGAATGAGATCCTTTCCAAGTGCAGTAATCTTGGTTGTAGATTTTTCACTTTCAATACTTTAAATATATCTTGCCATTCCTTTCTGGCCTGCAGAGTTTCTGCTGAAAGATCGGCTGTTAAACCTATGGGATTTACCCTGTATGTTAATTGTTTATTTTCTCTTGCTGTTTTTAATACTCTTTCTTTCTGTTTAGTCTTTTTAGTTTGTGTATGTGTCTGGGCATGTTTCTCCTTAGGTTTATCCTCTGTAGGACCCTTTGTGCCTCTTGGACTTGATTGACTATTTTCTTTTCCATGTTGGTGAAATTTTCAACTACAGTCTCTTCAAAAATTTTCTCATACCCTTTCTTTTTCTCTTCTTCCGGGACACCTATAATTTAAATATTGGCGTATTTGATATTGTTGCAGAGATCTCTGAGACTATCCTCAGTTCTCTTCATTCATTTTACTTTATTCTGCTCTTCAGAAATTATTTCCACCATTTTATCTTCCAGCTCACTGATTCATTCTTCTGCTTCAGATATTCTGCTATTGATTCCTCTAGAGTATTTTTATTTTCAGTAATTGTCTTGTTTGTCTCTGTATGTTTATTCTTTAATTCTTCTAGGTCTTTGTTAATTGATTCTTGCATTTTTCTCCATTCTGTTTTCAAAGTTTTGATCATCTTTACTATCATTATTCTTAATTATTTTTCAAGTAGTTTGCCAATTCCTCTTCGTCAATTTGGACTTCTGTGTTTCTAGTTTGTACCTTCATTTGTGTTGTATTTCTCTGCCTTTTATTTACTTTTTGTAACTTATTGTGTTTGAGGTCTCCTTTTCCCAGGGTTCAAGGTTGAATTCTTTCTTTCTTAGAATTCACTTCTGTGTAAGATATTATTCTATTGTGTTGCATTGCATTATCAAAATCTGTCATTTGTCAGTCTCTTACATGGTCATCTTAATGTCTGTCAAATACAGCATATTTGATGTATGTTATTGCAACACATTCCCAGGGACTCAGTGGGTAAAAAAAAAAAAAAAAAGTTGCTGTTGTTGGGTTTTTATCTAAGCAAATTAATGTCTGAAGCAATCACTATACCTTCTGGTTAGATTCAGCAAGTACTTCTCACTAAGTCCGGGAGCTGGAGCAGGAACCATCTACCTGAACGCACTTGAAAAGATTAAAAGTGGGCTCCACACCATGCAATAATAGACAGTGATCTCATCAAATACAAGACTTGAAGACACTGTGTGTGTGTGTGTATGTAATCCCTGTAAAGGAAAATAGAGGATGAAATTCAATATAGTGCAGTTTCAGGAATAAACCAATAAACAACTCAAAATTCCTTTTACTTCTCGTTTCCATCAACCCTTAACCACAGTGACCCTTATCACGCTCATTCCAAACCTGATCTTGAGTAATTAATATCAGCTCTCTCAGAGAACATTTACATTGAACAAATTTGAGATGTAACCAGGGAATTTTCTTTCTGCTCTTTAACTTAGAGGACCATTTTCTGTTAAACTTACAAACATGAAGTTTTCACACTGACTCAGACACAGCTCTGTCCTTTTACAGCATCACAGGAGAATCCCACGGCTTACTCGGTTGATTCTCAGCTGTGGTAACTTCAGTAGAACAATTCTTAGAGGGTAACAGGCCATTCTCCAAATGGAGGAAATAGGGTGCAAGTGTCAGACATTTTTTCTCTCTCTCTCTCTTAAGCGGCAGCTGCTGCTGCTGCTAAGTTGTTTCAGTCGTTTCCGACTCTGTGTGACCCAATAGACAGAAGCCCACCTTGCTCCTCCCTCCCTGGGATTCTCCAGGCAAGAATACTGGAGTGGGTTGCCATTTCCTTCTCCACTCTTAAGCAGCAGGAGGAAACAAACTATAAATGTTAGATTATTTTTTCCCTTTCTCTATACAAATTTAAACAGAGGTTTCTTTTAAAATTCGGTGTTGCCATGATGACACCTGGTTCCACCTGAACTTTTCTTAAACCTTGACTTAACCAATGCGTTTTTCTATGGAAATGTTTGTTTTAATCTATGTTAATGAACTATGTATTTACCCTAGACTCTGTCTTCAAGTCAGTTCACCTAAGACTCAAAACCTACTTGACAAACCAATATGTTTTGCTCATTCAAATGTTCTCTTAAGCTATGTTAATGACACTGTATTTGCTTGGAAACCTGCCTTTCTTCAAGAGTCATGTCAATCATTTTATGGCCCAGGACAATTCACCTTCTGCCAATGTTATCTCAAAAATGCGTGTTGTGGATGAGGGGCCTGGTGCTAGTCTCTGAGTTTTGAGACATTTCCTTTCTCCAATTAGTAGACTGCTGATATATATATGGAGAAGGCAATGGCACCCCACTCCAGTACTCTTGCCTGGAAAATCCCATGGATGGAGGAGCCTAGCAGGCTGCAGTCCATGGGGTCGCGAAGAGTCAGACACGACTGAGCAACTTCACTTTCAACTTTCACTTTCATGCATTGGAGAAGGAAATGGCAACCCACTCCAGTGTTCTTGCCTGGAGAATCCCAGGGATGGGGGAGCCTGGTGGGCTGCCGTCTATGGGGCCGCACAGAGTCGGACACGACTGAAGCACCTTAGCAGCAGCAGCAACAGCAGTAGCTATATAACATCTGGCTAAAGACTAGCAGGGGGGCACCTTTTCTGCCCCCTTGCAAGGTCTATGTCAGAAGCTTTCTCTATATCTTTTATACTTTAATAAAACTTTATTAAACAAATGCTCTCAGTCATCTAGCCTCATCACTGGCCCTGGATTGAATTCTTCTCCTCTGGAGGCCAAGAATCCCAGCATCTTTCATGGCTCAGCAGCAACCTTTCAATTCCTTCCCTCAAAAGATGTCAGTGTCATTCATATAACTCAAAAAAGCAAAAATGATTAAGAAAAACTATGCTGTGCATGTAAAATACTCTGATTAGATTTCCCACCTTTTGAAGGAAATCCAAATGATAGACAGGCTTATTGTTAAGTAAAAAGTGCTTAAATTAATCAGCTATCAGAAAACTTTTCTCTCTTAAATTTAGATTGCCACCCTTAACTATTACAAACTGTATTTTAAATATATTTATTAATTTTTTCAAATAAGTAAAATATAAAATTAACTGTGAAGACAGTTTATCTTCTCTGAAAATGAACACATTTTATCTGAATTTTTAGGCTCATGAAATTAAACATTAGTGACCACACTAATCCACCGTTTGTTTTTGTTGTTGCTTAGTTGCTAAGTTGTGCCAACTGTTTTGCAACCACACAGACTGTAGCCCACCAGCCTCCTCTGTCCATGACATTCTTCAGGCAAGAATACTGAAGTGGGTTGCCATTTCTTCCTTCAGGGTATCTTCCCGACCCAGGGATTGAACTCGAGTCTCCTGCATTGTCAGATGGTTTCCTTATACTGAGCCACCAGGGAAGTCATACCTTTGGAAAACCTCAAATATTTATAAAATACCTAACAGAGTGAGTGGATGGAGATATGAAACGTTTCCAAATTGCTCGACACACAAACTTGCTCAGACACACATTTGTTATTATAGGGGAAACAAGTTAGAAACAGAAAGTATAAAAACAAAAGGAAACTCCAACCAAGATCAACTATTTTAAATAAATATGATCTTTTCAGTGAAAAAGAAGCATGTTGATATTAGAGGTCAGGCGATGGGAGATGAGTGGTCATTGTAACATGAGACAGGGATTTAGCCATGGCGAACAAAAAAAAAAAAAAAATCAACAAATCAGCTATGCCAAATTTCACAACACCCAAATATTGAGTGGAGATTAGGAAAATGATATATAATAATATTGTTAAAGTATCTTGGAAATTATTTTCATTATATCTTCACATATCATATTGAGGAGTTTTAAGGCAGTATTTTTCCTTTAAAAAAAATTCCAACATGTTTTTCAGTAAAGTCAGTGCCAAAATTTAGTGTATTCGCCAAAAGTTTTTTCAAGTTATCATTATACTACCAGCAGGACTTTGAGGCTTAGCACCATAAAATGCATGTGGAAGTAGCATTTAGAAGTCTACAGAAACAGGAGTGATTTAGTTGTTCTCAGGCTCTCCAGTTCTGTTGATTTAACTGTTTCAAAAAGTCCAATAACTTGAGCTTTCATCCTATCCAGAGAAACCCTGTGAGCTCCATAATATATCTAGGCCCTTCCAGGAAGGAGAGGGGACTCATAGGTATGGACTTTCTTTATCCATCATTTTTCTTCTCTAAATTCCTATTTCCTAACTGAGTTTCAAATGCTCTTAAAAATTTTATTACTTGTACCTGCTGCCTTCTTCTTTCCTGGTTCCAAATACAACCACAACTTTTTCACATTCATTTCCCAAAGCACTATTAATTTACAGTCATGTACATCATAGCTGTATCAAAGATCTATAGACAGTGAAATACATTTACAGTCCTGTACAGAAAGCATACAGATTCACACTATTTGTCTCCTAATGTGCATGAATACTTCCCACACAAGACCTCTTATTTGTTGAACATGTGTCTTGTTGAGGTCTGTCATAATGACATGATTCTGGACTCTTTTCTCACCCATGTCATATTCTCCTAATAAAAATATCTCAAATTCAGTTTTCTTAATTAAAAAAAAAATAGCTCCCTATTTGATTCAATCATCTTACTAATACACTAGCCCAAAAGGCCTTCTTTACCCACCCAAATAAACCCATGAAACTCTTTGCCTAAACAAGCCAACAATAAAAAAGCAACAAACAGCATGAGAACACAGTGAAGTCAGCCAGAAAGAAAAACACCAATATAGTATACTAACACATATATATGGAATTTAGAAAGATGATAACGATAACCGTGTATATGAGACAGCAAAAGAGACACAGATATAAAAAACAGTCTTTTGGACTCTGTGGGAGAGGGCGAGGGTGGGATGATTTGGGAGAATGGCATTGAAACATGTATGTCATCATATGTGAAACGAATCGCCAGTCCAAGTTCGATGCATGATACAGGATGCTCGGGGCTGGTGTACTGGGATGAACCAGAGGGGTGGGATGGGGAGGGAGATGGGAGGGGGGTTCAAGATGGGGAACATATGTACACCTGGGACAGATTCAAGTCAATGTATGGCAAGACCAATACAATAATGTAAAGTAATTAGCCTCCAATTAAAATAAATGCATTTTTTAAAAATAAATTAATTTAAAAAATAAAACTAAAAAAGTAACAAACAGCATGAGAGAAATTCATGTATTTCCCTGGAATAAACAAAAGTTAAGCTTCAAATTTAAAATGTCTTCTCATTAATGATCATACTGAAAGAAATAGAATAGAATGAAGTGGATGTAAGCAGACTACAAAAGTAGCAGACTTGAAATTAGAAGGCTAACAATTTAGTCTAGATTTTTTTTCTTTATGAAGCTGTGACATTGAATCATTAACCATTCTGTGCTTCATTTCACCATCTATCAAATAAATACATTCATATGATCTGTCACTTGCTGGTTTCATTGAACAAAAGTAAAAAGAAAACACTTGCCCAAGGAAGCTTGGTGTAAAATATTGAGAGATGCAAAATAAATTTATAGTCAACATCTTAATGAACGCTTCAATCCCTGACAGATAATATCCTAGTCAGATAATAGAAAAATGGGAGTAAAAACACTAAAAATTTCTGATACATGCTTCCAAAGCATGTGGAAGATATGCACTATCCAATAAAACGATGCTACTCTAGTGGTATCTAGCTGATTTTCATCATTGTTGTCTCATTATATCAAAGGTATTTCAAATTTGATCACTTGGAGACCATTTTTCTTCAGTAAAAATTAAAACTTTGAAATGAAGCTAGAAAATAACAGTTACATTTACAATGTAATATTATTAGTTAAAGGGAAAACTGGAGGAGATATTTCACAAATCATTTAGGGAAAAAAGAAGTCCAGACAGAAAAATTGGAAATACATTATTGCTAGAAGGCTTAAATTTTCTTAAGCATGCTATTTAAAAAAATAAGGCCATAACTAAAAATATTTAATTGAACACACAGAATCCCCTTGTCCAGTACTATATGCACAGACAGATAATGTCTCTGATCAAAACTCTGCCACACATAGGGTTTTTCTCAAAGCAAGTTTAACATCTTTGTTCCTCAAGCTGTAAATTAAGGGATTCATCATGGGAATCACATTCGTGTAAAAGACAGAGGATATTTTCCCATCATCCGCAGACACAGAAGATGGTTTGAGATACACAAATGCACTTGATCCAAAGAACAGAGAAACAGCAATGATGTGGGAACTGCAGGTGCTGAAGGCTTTGGACCTCCCCTCTGTGGACTTGATGTGGAGGATGTTGGAGAGGATGAGGCCGTAAGAGATAAAGATGGTGAGACTGGGCACAGTGACATTGATGCCTGACACGATGATAACTTCCAGCTCAATGATGTGGGTACCTGTGCAAGAGAGCTGGAGGAGAGGGTAGATGTCACACAAATAATGGTTGATGGTGTTTGCATCACAGAAGGTCAATCTCAGCATGCATCCAATGAGGGTTGTTGCCTCAAAAAATGCCATCAGGTAGGAACCAAACATAAGGCTGGAACACACTTTAGGGGACATGGCAATGTTATACAATAGTGGGTTACAGATGGCCACATAGCGATCATAGGCCATTGATGTCAGCACATAACTTTCAGAAATACCAAAAAAACACAAAAAGTAAAGCTGGGTCATGCACCCCATGTAGGAGATAATCTTCTTCTCTGATATGATGTTGATCAGCATTTTAGGTGTAAAAACAGAAGAATAACAGAGATCTATGAAGGACAAATTAAAGAGGAAAAAGTACATAGCTGTGTGCAGGTGTGAACTCAACCCAATTAGGATGATCAAGCTCAAATTTCCCATCACAGTGACCATATACATTACTAAAAACAGGAAAAACAGGGGGAGTTGAAGAACTGATTGGTCTGTTAATCCCACTAAAATGAACTGAGTCATGAAAGAGTCATTCCCTGGAGCCATTCTTCTCTAAGGGGATCTGTGAAAACAGGGGAGAAGGCTTACATAGAGGAAAAAATATTTCTCACATCTCCTCACATAAGTGACACATGCACTGGGAATGACAGTGGGTAGCCCAAACTGAACCCATAGAATTTACTTACCATTACCATGGAAATGAGTGACAAGAATTTCCTTTATAAGTGCTTTATAAACTAAGTAGCTAAAAGGATCAAAATTTAACCTTTTACCCAAAAGGATAATGGAAAAGAAGTTTGAACCAGGACAGAATTTTCATTCTCTCATCTCACCATTATTTCATTCACTTGGACCCTCTTCTTACTTCTCTTTTGCCAGCAACCCCCAAAGCCTGGCTTGTGTTTCTAGAGCAGATAAGAATTTACAGGGTAGGAACCAAGAATATTGGTTCTAATTAAAAAAAAAGAAACACAAGAGCAACCAAAGTCTAGGAAAGGTTAAGTTACTCCATATATCACAGAGTAAAAACTATAAAAGTAGAAGAAAGAATGTTCCATCCATGGAGAGGGAACTTACTAAGAAACTGTATCACCTGTATCCTTTAATATTTCTGAATATTCCCCGCTCTCCCTTCAAACATTTTTCTCTGCAAGATGCAGTTGAATCTCAGGACTGCACAAACAGGCAATGAGCTGTCATATCTGAGTCTCAATCATGTCATATCTCAGTCTGCATCTTGGACAAGGAAAACATGAATATAAATGTAATTCAGAAACTCACTCTCTTAAGCCAGAATATCCCAGGCCTTTCTTCTTAGTGATTTAACCTCCATGGTCCTGGAAGGGCAATTTCAGATTCTCAGGCTTTGGTTTTATTTTTTTCTGAGAAAATGTCACCTGTAAACAATTTCTGATATACCTTAGAAATCTTTCAGAATTATAGATCATAATTTTGATTATGATTTTTGTCCTATCCAGCAGCAGAAAACAATAAATGGACTCTAAAATCATTTTTGGTGTATACTAAGTCACAGAGGATTTTAGTGAGCATGTAATGATACAACGCATTCACTTATAGACATGGAAGCAGCTTGTTCAGTCTCTTCCCTAGGGAACAGTTTCTATGTGTAATAGGGAACAGTTTCTATGTATAATAGGGAACTAAGGGGTTTGTCTTTACAATCTATCTTTAGTCCCTTATAGCTTCAATATTTTACACAATTTTATCCTTCACTATCAGGATAGGAACAGCCAAAATTAACAACAATTTCCCATCAACAAGATTGCAGTACAGCAAGCCCTAGAATCCCTTTCCCTGCATGAACACACTGACTCAAAAACAATTTACGTACAGATTCTCTCTGTAAGAAATCCAAAACTTAGTTAAAAGGATTCTAAACACAGTTCAATCATACCAGTTATGTTGAAGCTGTTAAGAAAATTCAAGATACATCTTCCATATACCTATGGAGGTCCAAAACCAAGTGACTGGGACAAAATCACCATTTCCCAGGTTCTCCCTGGGAAGAGAAAGAGATGCACAATACATCCAAAGCTCCAACTTTTCCAGGGGCCATCCAGAAGACTGGCTTCTGTATTGCCTGTGTCAGAAAGCAGGACAGGCATAGGATATGGCAAAATTTAGCTACCTGAGGTGAGAGAGAAGAGAGACAGCAGTTTATGCTAAAACTCTCTGTAGCCACCCACCTCACTTTGGTTTAACACAGTCATATGTAGAAAATACTTTTCCTACAGCGTCTCCTTATAAAGGAAAAGGTGCATTGCACAGCCACTAACACAATTTACCTAGGGGCTGCCAGAGGAATTGACTTTAATCTCCCATGTTTAGTCTAATGGGATCCTGACAGTCTCCTGACTCCTGGGAGCTACTAAAAACTAGAAAAGAGGATTGTACTATCACAAGATTGAGAGGTCTACCTTTTCTAACCAGGCTTATTAATAGGGTCAGCTCCAGTACAAGGCCAGTTCATGAGGATTAAAATAGTTTGCTATTTTTGTCTGTGTGCAGACATGAGTGCAGAAAGTCAAGGGAAAATTAAGAAAAGTTCAATTAGATTAAAAAAGAAACATTCCAAGAAAATAAGCATACAAAATGGACCTAATGAAATGGAGCTATATTACTTAAGTGACAGAGCATTCCTTTAACTGTCATAAAGATCCTCCGTGTAGTCACAGAACAATACATGAACAAGTGTGACTATTTTCTTCAAAGAGTACCAAACAGAAGTCATGAAGTCAAAACATAATTGAACTGAAAAATTCAGTAGAAGGTCAAAACCACAGACTAAACAGACAAAGCAAAGGATTATAGAGTTTGGAAAAAAGGACAATTGAAACAATTCAGTAAATGGAGTGAATAGATAAGAGAATAAAAAATAATGTCAAAAGTCTAAGATTTATGGGATGTATTATATCACATGACACACAGGCATTACAGGGATCACCAAGAGACAAAAATGTGAGTACTAATCTAAAAGATTTCCCAAAGAAAAACTAGCTGAAAAAAATCCCCAAATCTCGCAAGGTACTGGACATCCCGAACCAGGAAACAAAAATATTCCAAATAAGATGATCCCAAAGAAATCCACTACAAGGGACATTATAATTAAGTTTCAGAAGTCAAAGAAAAAAAATTTTATTGAAGTATGTTTGATTTAAAATACTATGTCAACTTTAGATGTACAACATAGTGATTCAATGGTTTTATAATTATAATTCACTTAAAGCTATATAAAAATATTGGCTATATTCTTCATTGTATGTCCTTCTTTATATATTTTATATATACTGGTCTGTATATCTTAATGCCCTCCTCCTATATTTTCATTTACACCTTCCCTCTCCTTATTGATAACCACCAGTTTGGTCTCTATATCTGTGAGAATGCTTCTGTTCTGTTATATTCCCTTTTTTCCTGTATTTTTTTATATTGCACATATAACTGGTAACATACCATACTGATCGTTGTGTTAGTTCCCTTAATATACTATTCTCTAGGACAAGATCAGTTCAGTTCAGTTCAGTCGCTCAGTCACGTCCGACTCTTTGTGACCCATGAATCACAGCACGCCAGGCCTCCCTGTCCATCACCAACTCCCGGAGTTCACTCAAACTCATGTCCATCAAGTCGGTGATGCCATCCAGCCATCTCGTTCTTTGTTGTCCCCTTCTCCTCCTGCCCCCAATCCCTCCCAGCATCAAAGTCTTTTGCAGTGAGTCAACTCTTTGCATGGGGTGGAAAAAGTATTGCAGTTTCAGCTTCAGCATCAGTCCAATGAACACCCAGGATTGATCTCCTTTAGAATGGACTGGTTGGATCTCCTTGCAGTCCAAGGGACTCTCAAGAGTCTTCTCCAGCACCACAGTTCAAAAGCATCAATTCTTCGGCGATCAGCTTTCTTCACAGTCCAACTCTCACATCCATACCTGACCACTGGAAAAACGATAGCCTTGACTAGACGGACCTTTGTTGGCAAAGTAATGTCTCTGCTTTTTAATATGCTATCTAGGTTGGTCATAACTTTCCTTCCAAGGAGTAAGCATCTTTTAATAATCACAGAAAACTAGTTGATCTGATCACACAGACCACAACTTTGTCTAACTCAGTGAAACTAAGCCATGCCGTGTGGGGACACCCAAGACAGGCGGGTTACGGTGGAGAGGTCTGACAGAATGTGGTCCACTGGAGAAGGGAATGGCAAACTACTTCAGTATACTTGCCTTGAGAACCCCATGAACAGTATGAAAAGGCAAAATGATAGGATACTGAATGAGGAATTCCCCAGGTCGGTAGGTGCCCAGTATGCTACTGGAGATCAGTGGAGAAATAACTCCAGAAAGAATGAAGAGATGGAGCCAAAGCAAAACCAATACCCAGTTGTGGATGTGACTGGTGATAGAAGCAAGGTCCGATGCTGTAAAGAACAATATTGTGTAGGAACCTGGAATGTTAGGTCCATGAATCAAGGCGAATTGGAAGTGGTCAAACAGGAGATGGTAAGAGTGAACGTCAAAATTCTAGGAATCAGTGAACTAAAATGGACTGGAATGGGTGAATTTAACTCAGATGACCATTATATCTACTACTGTGGGCAGGAATCCCTTAGAAGAAATGGAGTAGCCATCATGGTCAACAAAAGAGTCTGAAATGCAGTACTTGGATGCAATCTCAAAAATGACAGAATGATCTCTGTTCATTTCCAAGGCAAACCATTCAATATTACAGTAACCCAAGCCTATGCCCCAACCAGTAATGCTGAAGAATCTAGGACCAGATACATGACTGCAAATGGCAAGATTTCATTCTTTTTCATGACAAATATATATATATATATATATATATAATTGAGCCATTAAATGTATGTGTATGATGTAAGTATATATATATACACACACACACACACATATATATATATATATAATTAATCTGTTGATACACATTTAGGTGGCTTCCACATCTTTGCTATTGAAAATAATGCTGCTGTGAACACTGGTCACATGTATTTTTTCACATTACTGGTTTCATTCTCTTCAGATATATACTGATTGTTAGATCATAAGGCAGTTTTACTTTTAGTTTTGTGATGAACCTCTGTACTTTTTCCAAGGGCTTCTGGTGGCTCAGAAGGTAAAGAATCTACACATAATGCAGGAGACCTGGGTTCAATCCCTGATTCAAGAAGATCCCCTGGAGAAGAGAATGGCTACCCATACCAGTATTCTTGCCTGGAGAATCCCGTGGACAGAGGAGCCTGACTGGCTACAGTCCATAAGGTCGCAAAAAGTCAGACACGACTGAAGCAACTTAGCACATAAGCATATTAGGTCCATATACGTTTCTGAACATCATATTCTCTTCTTGCATTGATCCTTTTAATGTCCTTCTTTGTCTTTTGCTATTGACTTTGTTGTAATGACTTCTTTGTCTGATATGGGTATTGAATTCCCCAATTTCTTTTCTTCCACTTGACTTGAATATCTTTTACTATCTCTCATTTTAGTCTGTGTCTCTTTTTTTTTTTTCACAGTCAGTGATCTTTTTTATTAAATTAAATTAAAAACAATTATGCCTCAATAAAAAAATTTTTTTTAAAGAAAAAGAAATGGAGGCCTAGATGAAAATAGCAGTTGTTATATTTGCCACAAACAAGGGCAACCATGTCTCAGGCGCTGCTGGGCCGATGTTTTTGACCTTCTTTTTTTTTTTTTGTAATTAATTTTTTTTATTGGAGGCAAATTATTTTATGGATTAGAGAGCTAAATGTAAGACCAGAAACTATAAAACTCCTAGAGGAGAACGTAGGCAAAACACTTTCAGACATAAATCACAGCAGGATCCTCCATGACCCACCTCCCAGAATATTGGAAATAAAAGCAAAAATAAACAAATGGGACCTAATTAAAATCAAAAGCTTCTGCACAGCAAAGGAAACTATAAGTAAGGTGAAAAGACAGCCTTCAGAGTGGGAGAAAATAATAGCAAATGAAGCAACGGATAAAGGATTAATCTCCAAAATATACAAGCAGCTCCTGAAACTCAATTCCAGAAAAATAAATGACCCAATCAAAAAATGGGCCAAAGAACTAAACAGACATTTCTCCAAAGAAGACATAAAGATGGCTAACAAACACATGAAAAAATGCTCAACATCCCTCATAATCAGAGAGATGCAAATCAAAACCACAATGAGATACCATTTCACACCAGTCAGAATGGCTGCTATCCAAAAGTCCACATGCAATAAATGCTGGAGAGGATGTGGAGAGAAAGGAACCCTCTTACACTGTTGGTGGGAATGCAAACTAGTACAGCCACTATGGAGAACAGTGTGGAGATTCCTCAAAAAACTGGAAATAGAATGCCATATGATCCAGCAATTGCACTCCTGGGCATACACACCGAGGAAACCAGAATTGAAAGAGACACGTGTACTCCAATGTTCATTGCAGCACTGTTTATAATAGCCAGGACATGGAAGCAACCTAGATGTCCATCTGCAGACGAATGGATAAGAAAGCTTTGGTACATATACACAATGGAGTATTATTCAGCCATTAAAAAGAATACATTTGAATCAGTTCTAATGAGGTGGATGAAACTGGAGCCTATTATACAGAGTGAAGTAAGCCAGAAAGAAAAACACCAATACGGTATACTAACACATATATATGGAATTTAGAAAGATGAAAATGATAACCCTGTATACGAGACAGCAAAAGAGACACAGATGTATAGAACAGTCTTTGGGACTCTGTGGGAGAGGGTGAGGGTGGGATGATTTGGGAGAATGGCATTGAAACACGTATGTTGTCATATGTGAAACGAATCACTAGTTCAGGGTCAATGCATGTTATAGGATGCTCGGGGCTGGCATGCGGGGATGACCCAGAGGGAGGATAAAGGGAGGAGGGAGGTGAGAGGGGGGTTCAGGAGGGGGAACTTATGTAAACCCGGGGCGAATTCATGTCAATGTATGTGTGTCTCTTTAGATCTGAAGTGAATCTATTGTAGGCAGAGAAGGCTCTTTGTTTGTTTGTTTTGGTTTTTTTAATCCATTTCAGTTCAGTTGAATTCAGTCGCTCAGTCGTGTCCGACTGTTTGCGACCCCATGAATCACAGCACGCCAGGCCTCCCTGTCCATCACCAACTCCCAGAGTTCACTCAAACTCATGTCCATTGAGTCGGTGATGCCATCGTCCCCTCCTTCTCCTCCCACCCCCAATCCCTCCCAGCATCAGAGTCTTTTCCAGTGAGTCAACTCGTCGCATGAGGTGGCCAAAGTATTGCAGTTTCAGCTTTAGCATCAGTTAATCCATTTAGCCACCCTGTTTCTTCCTATTGGAGCATTTAGTCTATCGACACTTAAATATGTATCTACTTACTATCTTTTGTTATTTGTTTTCTGGATGTTTCTGAATGTCTGCTCTGCTCTTTTTCTGTTGGTCTCTTCCATTGTGGTTTGATGATTTCTGTAGTGTTATGTTTGTACTTCTTTCTCTCTAGTTTTTATAATATCTACTGCAGGTTTTTTTTATTATGGTTACCACCAGTTTCATATATGTTGACCTATATCTGTAGCCACTCACTTTAAACTGTTAGTAATTTAAGTTCAAACAAATTCTAGTACATTTACATTTTTACTTGCTTCCTCTGAATTTTGTGTTTTAGATGTTGTATTTTACATTTTCATGTCTATCCCATTTGTTGTAGTTATGACTGAATTTATAATTTGCACCTTTTTATGGAGGTTGATATCTATCTACAATATTATGTTTCAGGTGTACCATAGAGTTATTCAAATTTTAAAGGTTATATTTCTTTTATATTTATTATACAACATTGGTTATAGTCCCTGTGTGTACAATATACCCTTATAGTTTATTTACTTTATACCTAGTAGCTGTATCTCTTAGTCCCCTACCCTTTTCTTGCCCCTGCCTCTTCTAATTCCCCATTGGCAACCATTAGTTTGTTTGCTCTATCTGTGAGTCTGATTCACTTTTATATTTACTAGTTTGTTGTATTTTTTAGATTCAAATATAAGTGATATTATGTAGTGTTTGTCTTTCTCAGTGACTTATTCCATTTAGTATAAGAGCCTCCAAGTTCATTTATTTATTGCTAATGGCAAAACATCATTCTTTTTAACAGCTGAGTAGTATTCCATTGTGTGTTTTTATCACATCTTTATCCATTCGGCCCTTCATGGGCATTTAGGTTTCTTCTATATCTTGGCATGATTTTACAATTTTCATTTTTAACCACTGTATTCGCTTAAAGTGGTTGATCCACAGCCTTTACTATATACTTGCCTTTACCAATAGAATTTTCCCTTCCTCTAATTTCTTATTCTTCTTGTAGTCTTTTTCAGTAAAAAAGACTTTTTAACATTTCTTCTATAGTTGGTTTAGTATTGGTGAACCCTTTTAGTGTTTGCTGTTGGAGTTGCTCTTTATTTTTACTTCAATTCTGAATGATAGACTTGACTTGGAAGAGTATCCTAGGCTGCAGGGTTTTTTGGTTTGTTTTTGTTTTTCCCTTCAGCACTTTAAATATTGTGCTACTCCCTTCTGTCCTGCAGAAGCCCTTCAGAAAAATCAACTTATAATAGATTTATGTGGATTACCTCAAATGAGATTCTTTGTTTTCCTATTGCTGCCTTTAAAATTCTATTTTGATCTTTAACTTTTTAGCCAAAATTTCATTAAATACATCTTTTACATTTTCTCTTTTTTCCTGCTGCTTCCACTAGAACATGAATGTTAATAAGCTTGATGTTGTCAAAGAAGTCCATTAAAGTACTTATATTTTTTAAATCTGTTGTTCTTTTTTCTATTCTCATTGCGTGATTTCCATTATTCTGTCATCCATATCACTTAAGCATTCTTCTTTATCACTGAAATGCTGCTAATTCTTGCTAAGGCATTTTTCACTACAGTTATTGTAGACTTGAGATATAACTGTTTTTTCTAGTTCCTTGTTAAAATACTCATGCTGTTCATCTATTATTTCCCCTGGTTTCATTAGCATTCTTACTACTATTGCTTTGAATTCTTTATCAGGTAAACTAGTAGCTACTTTTCATTAGGGTTTTAATGGGTTCGATCCCTGGGTTGGGAAGATCCCCTGGAGAAGGCAATGGCAACCCACTCCAGTACTCTTGCCTGGAAAATCCCATGGATGGATAATCCTGGTAGGCTACAGTCCATGGAGTCGCAAAAGAGTCAGACACGACTGAGCGACCACTTTCTTTTCATCTTCTTTACTAGTTCTTTTGTCTGAAACAAATTCTTACAACTTCTTATTTTTCTTAACTTTTTCTGTCTCTCTGACATTAGGTAAAGCAATTACATATGCCAGTCTTGAAAGTGGTTTCTTGTATGGGAGTGTCCCTATGAAGTCTGTGTATGTCCAATGGCTTTGGTGGGAGAACTGGATCTGAAGTGAGCATGGACCGTATCTTCTGCTGGGGTGTGATGGCAGCCACTGCACTGGTGGGATATACGGCTGGTGTTGGTGGGACCAGAGGCAGAGCCAGGGGTAAGCAAGGGCTTCCCTGTTCTCAATGGCTTTCACCACCTTATCAGAGTAGGCATGTGGCTGGAGGACCTGGAACAAGAGTGTTGAGAAAGTGGATTTCCCCTGTATGTGATGGCAGTTTCTGAATTATTCTAGGCCATAATCAACATATCAGACCTTGGATTTGCACTTCTTGGCTGGTTTTGCTTTTTCTGTAGTGTGCTAAAGGCTTCCTTGGTGGCTCAGTGGTAAAAAACAAAAAAAATCTACCAGGGGCAGGAGAACCAGGATTGACTCCTCGGTCAGGAAGGTCCTCTGAAGCAGGAAATGGCAACCCACTCCAGTATTCTTGCCTGCGAAATCCCATGAACAGAGGAGCCTTAGTCGGACACAACTTAACAACTAAATATCACAACCTCACCTCAGTTAGTGGCTGGGTAGTGGTGAGGGCTTGGTGCCACAGCACAGAGATGACCCTGACCCCTCCCAATATGGACAGGAATGTGCACATTGGTGATAGTGTTCTCTTCCCTGGATCTAACTTCACTCCTTCTCAAGTGCCTGCAGACATATGAGTTGACAGTGGCTCAGTTGCAGCTTCAGTGTCCAAGTCACCTCCCATCCCTCCAAGTGTGCACACTTTTGTTAACAATGGAATGCATCCTCCCCTTTAGTGGGCAGTGACCACAGAAGCATGAGAGGCTGGGGCAGGAGCTCAGTTAGGCTGGGGAAGAGGGGATGCTGGGGTGGTCCTTTCCAGCTGGATGGAGTCCCAGGCAGTTTTCAATCTGCTGCCTCCATGCTGTGACTGGGAGTGAGCAGGCCTGGCACATGCTCTTCAAGAGCAGGGTGTCAGTTACTTGCAGCATTCAGGTAAATCCCCACTGGTTTTCATGCCAGAAAGGGGGCTTATTCCCAGTTGTTAAACCCTAGAGCTGGTGTGCCTAAAATCTGGCCCCAAATCCTTGCTCCTGCAGGAGGATTCCCCAGCCTGTGATATCCCTTTCCTCTTCTCTATCCCAGGTGAGAAGTATAGGTCCCAACCATATTGCTTCTCTCCCCTTCCTGGCAGACTCATATGGATCATTCTTTACAACCTTGGTTGTAGAACAGCTGTTCTGCTCTTCTTGCCCATGTGGATTTCAGCAAGGGTTTCTCTATATGTAGTGGTAATGTGATGTGTTCCTGAGGAGGGGTGAGCTTAGTATTCTACCAACCTGCCATCTAGAACTGCCTTCTCATTTTTGTAGTTTAGATTGTCATAGGCCATCTCTGTGCAGAGGATCAGGTTTAGGTAAAAAATTTAAATTCCTTTCTGGTCTTTTTGAGCCTGAATCATTTCCGGTACATACATGGAGACCTTCCCATTATCTCTGTATATACTTCTTACTTTACAAAAGTCCTAGTCTTTAGTGTCTGGCTCCAAGAAGGAAACCAGGATGGGAGGGGGAAAATGGTACAGGGCTTTAAATTCCCTGGAAGTCCCTTCAGCTGGATCAGGAGGGGATTCTAGCCAGGGTGGGGAGATGCACCAACAGTGGCTGATCCCCCTGTGTCTGCAGGTCTGGTTCAGAAGCAACAATCAGTAATCAGAGTACAGACACTGGATATTGGAGGGGAAAGGTCCTACTATCTGACCTTCAGTTCCATAAGCTTTGTAGAAGCCTCTCCTGGACATGTGCATGCCTGACGTCCATGGAAAATATTTACATTAACCATTGACACATCATACTGAGGCTTTTATAGGTTGTATTTTTGCCTTTAAAAAATTAAAAATGCAACATTTTTTCCAGTATAGACAGTGCAAAAGTATGTGTATCCACCAAATATTTCTTTCAAGATGTCATTATACTGCCAGTTGCACATTGAGGTTGAGTAATTTAAAATCTGTATGGAAGTAGCATATGAAGTTCCACAAAAAAACCTGTCAAAAATCAAATAACTTAAGTTGATAGCCTATTCAGAGAAACACTGTGAGCTCAATAATATTTCTAGGGCCTTATTGAAAGGAGAGCAGAGTCATAGATAGGGGCTTTGAAATCCACCAATTTACTCTCTAAATTCCTTCTTCCTAACTTGAATTGCAAATGCTCTTAACTATTTTATCACGTGTAGTTGCCCTATTTCTCCCTGGTTCCAAATGTGACACACCTTTTTCACCATCATTTCCCAATGCCCTATTACTTTATAGTTATATACATTATAACTTTATCAATGGTTTATATACTGTGAAATACATATAAAGTCCTGCATCAAAGCATACAGTGTCTGTTTCCTAAGCCTTATGACCACTTTCCACACAGCGACCTCTTATTTCCTGGCTGTGTGTCCTGTAGAGGTACATCTTCATGACATGATTCTGGACTCCTTTCTTTACCATGTTCTGTTCTCTTAATTAAAAAAATATATTTCAAACACCTGAAATATTCAATTTTCTTAATTTTAGACACGCACAAAAACCCTTCCTATTTGAGTCAATCATTTCATCAATATGAGTGCTAAGTCATTCAGTTGTGTCTGACTTTGTGACCCTATGGACTGTAGCCTTCCAGGCTCCTCTGCCCATAAAGTTCTCCAGGTAAGAATTCTGGAGTGGGTTGCTGTGCCCTCCTCCAGGGGATCATCCAGACCCAGATATCAAACCCACATCTCTTACGTCTCCTGCATTGGCAGGCAGTTTCCTTATCATAGTGCCACCTGGGAAGCCCCATCTCACCAATATACTAGTCCAAAAGACCTTCCTTTCCCACCCAAAGAAACCCATGAAACTCTTTGCCTAAACAAGCAAAAAAACAACAAAAAACCAGCATGCACCATGAGAGAAATTCTTACATCCCTGGAATAAACAACAGTTAAGCTTCAAATTAAAAATATTTTCTCATTAATGATCATATCTGAAACAAACAGAATAGAATGATGTAGATGTAAGTGGACCACACAAGTAGCAGACTTGTAATTAGAAGCCTAACTGTTTAGTCTAGATGTTTTTTTTTCTTTATGAACCTGTGACATTTAATCATTAGCCATTTGGAGTTTCATTTTACTTTCGATGAAAAAATATATTTAGATGACCTGTCATTTGCTGAGTTCATTGTACAAAGGTAAAGAGAACACTTCAGTCCAAAGAAGTTTGATGCAAAATACTTACCAGATACAAAACAAATTACAGTCAAAGCCTTTACGGAAACTTAAATCTCTGACTTTTAAAAGAGACATAGTCTTCCAGGTCAGAAAATGGAAAGATGTGTGTAGAAACAGAATATCTGATGCATGCTCCTAACAGCAGGTGGCAGATAAGCACAACTCAAATGAAACAATGTTACTTTAGTCTTATCTAGCTGATTTTCATCATTGGTCTGTCATTATATCAGAGATGTCTCTAATTTGATCACTGGAGACCAATTTCCTTTTCAGTAAAATCTGAAAGTGTGAAATGACAATAAAAATAACAGAGATACTACATTTTTAATTTAAAATTACTATTAAGAAGGAAAACTGCAGCAGATCTCATGCAAATGATTCGGGGAAAAGAACTATGAGACAGAAAAACCAGAAATAAATTATTGAGGGAAGGCTCAAATATTCTTTAATTCATGTTTTTTAAAAAAGAGAGAAATAAGTTTCTAACTACAAATATTTAAATAAACACAGAATCTCCTTGTCTTATAACTACATGCACAGACAGATAATGTCTCCGATCAAAACTTCACCATTCTCAGGGTTTTTCTCAGAGCAAGTTTAACATCTTTGTTTCTTAAGCTGTAAATTAAGGAGTTCATCATGGGAACCACACTGGTATAAAAGACAGAAGAGACTTTTCCCTTATTCATGGGCATAGAAGATGGTTTGAGGTATACAAATGCACTTGATCCAAAGAACAGAGAAACAGTAATGATGTGGGAACTGCAGTAACTGAAGTCTTTAGACCTGCCCTCTGTGCACTTGATGTGAAGGATGTTGGAGAGAATGAGGCCATAAGAGACAGGATGGTGATACTGGGCACAATGATGTTGATTCCTGACACGATGATAATTTCCAGCTCAAGGATGTAGGTACTTGTGCAGGAGAGCTGGAGCACAGGGCAGGTGTCACACAAATAATGGTTGATAGTGTTTGCATCACAGAAGGTCAGTCTCAGCACGTATCCAGTGTGAACAATGGCATCAGAAAATGCCATCAAGTAGGAATCAAGCGTAAGGCTGGAACACACTTTAAGGGATATGGCAATGTTATACAACAGTGGGTTACAGATGGCTGCATAGTCATCATAGGCCATTGATGTCAACACACAGCATTCAGAAATACCAAAAAGTGAAGAAATAAAGCTGAGTCATGCACCCCATTTAGGTCAAATTGCCAACATCCGCTGGATCATGGAGAAAGCAAGAGAGTTTCAGAAAAACATCTATTTCTGCTTCATTGACTATGCCAAAGCCTTTGACTCTGTAGATCACAATAAACTGTGGAACATTCTGAAAGAGATGGGAATCCCAGACCACCTGACCTGCCTCTTGAGAAACCTGTATGCAGGTCAGGAAGCAACAGTCAGAACTGTACATGGAACAACAGACTGGTTCCAAATAGGAAAAGGTGTACGTCAAGGTTGTATATTGTCACCTTGCTTATTTAACTGATATGCAGAGTACATCATGAGGAACGCTGGGCTGGAAGAAGCACAAGCTGGAATCAAGATTGCTGGGAGAAATATCAATAACCTCAGATATGCAGATAACACTACCCTTATGGCAGAAAGTGAAGAGGAACTCAAAAACCTCTTGATGAAAGTGAAAGAGGAGAGTGAAAAGGTTGGCTTGAAGCTCAACATTCAGAAAACAAAGATCATGGCATCTGGTCCCATCACTTCATGGGAAATAGATGGAAAAACAGTGGAAACAGTGTCAGACTTTATTTTTGGGGGCTCCAAAATCACTGCAGATGCTGATTGCAGCCATGAAATTAAAAGACGCTTACTCCTTGGAAGGAAAGTTATGACCAACCTTGATAGTATATTAAAAAGCAGAGACATTACTTTGCCAACCAAGGTCCGTCTAGTCAAGGCAATGGTTTTTCCCGTGGTCATGTATGGATGTGAGAGTTGGACTGAAGAAAGCTGAGCACCGAAGAATTGATGCTTTTGAACTGTGGTGTTGGAGAAGACTCTTGAGAGTCCCTTATACTGCAAGGAGATCCAACCAGTCCATTCTAAAGGAGATCAATCCTGGGTGTTCATTGGAATGATTGATGCTAAAGCTGAAACTGCAATACTTTGGCCACCTCATGCGACAAGTTGACTCACTGGAAAAGACTCTGATGCTGGGAAAGGTTGGGGGCGGGAGGAGAAGGGGACGACAGAGAATGAGATGGCTGGATGGCATCACCGACTCTGTGGACATGAGTTTGAGTGTACTCTGGGAGTTGGTGATGGACAGGGAGTCCTGGCGTGCTGTGATTCATGGGGTCGCGGAGAGTCGGACACGACTGAGCAACTGAACTGAACTGAACTTCTTCTTTAATATGATGTTGATCAGCATTTTATGTGTAAAAACAGAAGAATAACAGAGATCTATGAAGGACAAACTAAAGAAGAAAAAGAACATAGGGATGTGCAGGTGTGAACTCAGCCCAATTAGGATGATCAAGCTCAAATTTCCCATTGCAGTGACCATATACATTACTAGAAACAGGAAAAACAGGGGGAGTTGAAAAACTGATTGGTCTGTTAATCCCATTAAAATGAACTGAGTCATGAAAGAGTCATTCCCTGGAACCATTCTTCTCTAAGGGGGTCTGTGAAAACAGGGAGAAGGCTTACATAGAGGAAAAAGTATTTCTCACATCTCCTCACATAAGTGACATATGCACTGGGAATGACAGTGGGTAGCCCAAACTGAACCCATAGACTTTACTTACCATTACTATGGAAATGAATGGCAAAAATTTCCCTTATAAACACTTTGAAAATTAAGTAGCATAAAGCATCAAAATTTAGCCTTTTATCCAAAAAGATAATGGTGACTCAGGGGTAAAGAATTCGCCTGCAATGCAGGAGACACAGGAGAGGCAGGTGTGATCCGTGGGTCAGGAAGATCCCCTGGAGAAGGGAATGGCAACCCACTACAGTATTCTTGCCTGGAGAATCCTATGGACAGAGGAGTCTGGCGGGCTACTGTCCACAGGGCTGCAAAGAGTCGGAAATGGCTGAGCAACTGAACAACAAAGGAAAACAAGTGTGAACGAGGACAGTTTCCCTTCTCTCATCTCACCATTATTTCATTCACTTGGACCCTCTCCTCACCTCTCCTCTTCTTTTGGCAGCAACCCCAAAAGCCTGGTTTTTGCCTCTAGTGTACATAATTCAATACAGGGTAGGAACCAAGAATATTGCTTCCAATTTATTTTTTTTTTTAAGAGAAGAGGAACTAAAGACTAGAACAGCTTAAGCTATTCCATATCAGTTCAGTCGCTCAGTCATGTCTGACTCTTTGCAACCCCATGGACTGCAGCACGCCAAGCCTCCCTGTCCATCACCAATTCCCAGAGCCTACTCAAACTCATGCCCATCAAGTCGGTGATGCCATCCAGCCATCTCATTCTCTGTTGTCCCCTTCTACTCCCACCTTCAATCTTTCCCAGCATCAGGGTATTTTTCAAAGAGTCAGTTCTTCACATCAGGTGTCCAAAGTATTGAAGTTTCAGCTTCAACCTCAGTCCTTTCATATATCACAGAGTAAAGGCTTAAAAGTAGAAGAAAGAGAGTTCCTTCCATGTAGTTTCTTATTGACTAAGAAACTGCATCTCTTATGTCTGTAACTGATTCGAAACATTCCCTACTCTTCCCTCAAAAAGATTTCTCTGCAAGATTCAGTTGAATCTCTGAACTGCACAAATAGGAACTGAACTGTCATATCTTAGGTTCTCAGTCTCCATCTCAAACAAGGAAAACACAAATATAAATGGAATTCAGAAACTTACCCTCTTAAGGCAGAGTATCCCAGGACTTTCTTCTTGTTTTTACTCCATGGTCCTGGAAGGTCAATTTCAGGTTCTGAGGATTTGGTTCATTGACTCAAAGAAACTGCCATCTGTGACAAATTTTTTATATGCCCTAGAATTCTTTCAGAATTAGAGAGCATAATATGATTTTCAGTCCTATCAAGCAGCAATAAATAAATGGTCACTATTATTATCACTTTGGCCACATAAGAAGTCAGTTCAATTTATTCATTCAGTCATGTCTCACTCCTTGCGATCCCATGGAAAACAGCACGCCAGGCTTCCCTGTCCATCACCGACTCCCAGAGCTTACTCAAACTCATGTCCAACAAATTGGTGATGCCACCCAACCATCTCATCCATTGTTGTCCCCTTCTCCTCCCATCTTCAATCTTCCCAGCATCCGGGTCTTTGGCAATGAGTCAGTTCTTTACATCAGATAGCCAAAGTATTGAAGTTTCAGCTTCAGTATTGGTCCTTCCAGTGAATATTCCAGACTGATTTCCTTTAGGATGGACTGGTTGGATCTCCTTGCAGTCCAAGGGACTCTCAAGAGTCTTCTCCAACACCACAGTTCAAAAGCATCAATTCTTCAGTGCTCAGCTTTCTTTGGAGTCCAGCTCTCGCATCCATATGAGACTACTGGAAAAACCATAGCTTTGACTAGATGGACCTCAGTTGGCAAAGTATTGTCTTTGCTTTTTAATGTGATGTCTAGGTTGGTCATAGCTTTTCTTCTAAGAAGCAAGTGTCTTTTGATTTCATGGCTGCAGTCACCATCTGCAGTGATTCTGGAGCTCCCCAAAATAAAGTCTGTCACTGTTTCCATTGTTATCCTGTCTATTTTCCATGAAGTGATGGGACCAGATGTCATGATCTTAGTTTTATGAATGTTGACTTTTAAGCCAACATTTTCAATCTCCTTTTTCACTTTCATCAACAGGCTCTTTAGTTCTTCTTATCTTTATGCCATAAGTGTGGTGTCATCTGCGTATCTGAGGTTATTGAAGTCACAGAGGATTTAATGTGAGTGTAATGATGCAACATACTCAGATATAAATATGGCAACTTGGTCCATCTATTCCCCAGGGAACAGTTTCTATGTGTAATAGGGAACAAAGGGGATTGTATATACAATCTGTCTTTAGTTTTTTATAGACTCAATACTTTGCTCAAGTTTTCCTTTTGCTGTAGGGATTGCTCATCCTCCAAGGAACAGCTAAAATTAATGACCATTTCCCATCAGCAAGATGGCAGAAGAGCAAGCCCTACAATTTCCTACCCTGCAAGAACACACTGATTCAAACAATTTATGTACAGGTTCCCTCTGTAAAAAATCCAAAACTTAGTTAAAATGATCCAGCACACAGTTCAAGCATGACACAAGTCATGTTGAAGCTGTTAAGAAAATACAAGGTATATCTTGACTAAGGTGTACCTAAGTGATCCAAAACCATGTGATTGAGACAAAATTCCCGAGTTCCTAGATTCTCCCTGGGGAGAGAAAGAGCTGTACAATACATCCAAAGCTCCAACTTTTATAGGGGCCATCCAGAACACGGGCCTCTGTATAGTCTGTGTGAGAAAGCTGAAGGGATATGGGATATGGCATAGTTAAGCTGCCTGAGGCGAGAGAGAAGAGAGACAGCAGTTTGAGGCGCTGTTGCTGCTGCTAAGTCACTTCAGTCGTGTCTGACTCTGTGTGACCTCAGAGATGGCAGCCCACCCGGCTCCCCCATCCCTAGGATTCTCCAGGCAAGAACACTGGAGTGGGTTGCCATTTCCTTCTCCAAACCATGAAAGTGAAAAGTGAAAGCGAAGTCGCTCAGTTTTGTTTGACTCTTTGAGACCCCATGGACTGCAGCCTACCAGGCTCCTCTGCCCGTGGAATTCTCCAGGCAAGAGTACTGGAGTGGGTTGCCATTGCATTCTCCAGTTTGAGCTAAAATTCACTATAGCCACATTGGCTTAACATAGCTGCTGCTGCTGCTAAGTCACTTCAGTCGTGTCCGACTCTGTAGTTAGTAGTAGAAAATAGTTTTCCTACAGCTTCTCTTTGGTAAATGAAAAGGTACCCTGTTCAACCAATGACCCAGCTTATCTGAGAGCTGCCAGAGGAAATGACTAATCTCCTGTGTTTAAGGGTCTATGGGATTCTGACATTCTCCAGAGGCCTGGAGCTACGAAAAACAAAGAAGTGGGTTATACTATCACAAGATTGAGAGGTCTGCTTTCTCTAGCCAAGTTTATTGAGAGGGTCAGCTCCTTTACAAGGCTCAGTGCAGTTCAGTTCACTTGCTCAGTCTTGTCTGACTCTTTGTGACTCCATGAACTACAGCACTCCAGGCCTCCCTGTCCATCGCTAACCCCTGGAGTCCACCCAAACCCATGTCCATTGAGTCAGTGATGCCATACAACAATCTCATCCTCTGTCATCCCCTTCTCCTCCTGCCTTCAATCTTTCCCAGCATCAGGGTCTTTTCAAATGAGTCAGCTCTTCGCATCAGGTAGTCAAAGTATTGGAATTTCAGCTTCAGCATCAGTCCTTAAAATGAACACCCAGGACTGATCTCCATAGGATGGACTGGTTGGATCTCCTTGCAGTCTAAGGGACTCTCAAGAGTCTTCTCCAACACCACAGTTCAAAAGCATCAATTCTTCAGCACTCATCTTTCTTGATAGCCCAACTCTCACATCCATACATGACCACTGGAAAAACCATAGCCTTGACTAGACGGACATTTTTTTTTTTTGTAATTTATTTTTTATTGGAGGCAAATTATTTTACAATATTATATTGGTTGGTTTTGCCATACATTGACATGAATTCGCCCCGGGTTTACATAAGTTCCCCCTCCTGAACCCCCCCTCCCACCTCCCTACTCCCTTTATCCTCCCTCTGGGTCATCCCCGCATGCCAGTCCCGAGCATCCTATAACATGCATTGACCCTGAACTAGTGATTCGTTTCACATATGACAACATACGTGTTTCAATGCCATTCTCCCAAATTAGATGGACATTTGTTGACAAAGTAATGTTTCTGCTTTTTAATACGCTGTCTAGGTTGGTCATAACTTTCCTTCCAAGGAGTAAGTGTCTTTTAATTTCATGGCTGCAGTCACCTTCTGCAGTGATATTGGAGTCCCCAAAAATAAAGTCAGCCACTGTTTCCACTGTTTCCCCATCTATTTGCCATGAAGTGATGGGACCAGATGCCATGATCTTAGTTTTCTGAATGTTGAGCTTTAAGACAACTTTTTCACTCTCCTCTTTCACTTTCATCAAGATGTTCCTTAGTTCTTCTTCACTTTCTGCCATAAGGGTGGTGTCATCTGCATATCTGAGGTTATTGATATTTCTCCCAGCAATCTTGATTCCAGCTTGTGTTTCTTCCAGCACAGCATTTCTCATGATGTACTCTGCATAGAAGTTAAATAAGCAGGGTGACAATATACAGCCTTGACGTACTCCTTTTCCTATTTGGAACCAGTCTGTTCCACGTCCAGTTCTAACTGTTGCTTCCTGACCTGCATACAGGTTTCTCAAGAGGCAGGTCAGGTGGTCTGGTATGACCATCTCTTTCAGAATTTTCCATAGTTTATTGTGATCCACACAGTCAAAGGCTTTGGCATAGTCAATAAAGCAGAAATGTTTTTCTGGAACTCTCTTGCTTTTTTGATGATCCAGCGGATGTTGGTAATTTGATCTCTGGTTCCTCTGCTTTTCTAAAACCTGCTTGAACATTTGGAAGTTCACGGTTCACGTATTGCTGAAGCCTGGCTTGGAGAATTTTGAGCATGAATTTACTAGCGTGTGAGATGAGTACAATTTTACTGTAGTTTGAACATTATTTGGCATTCCCTTTCTTTGGGATTGGAATGAAAACTGACCTTTTCCAGTCCTGTGGCCACTGCTGAGTTTTCCAAATTTGGTGGCATATTGAATGCAGCACTTTCACAGCATCATCTTTCAGGATCTGAAATAGCTCAACTGGAATTCCATCACCTTCACTAGCTTTGTTCATAGTGATGTTTCCTAAGGCCCACTTGACTTCACATTCCAGGATGTCTGGCTCTAGGTGAGTGATCACACCATCGTGATTATCTGGGATGTGAAGATCCTCTTTGTACAGTTCTTCTGTGTGTTCTTTCCATCTCTTTTTAATATTATCTGCTTCTATTAGATACATACCATTTCTACCTTTTATTGAGCCCATCTTTGCATGAAATTTTCTAAAAATTAGTATCTCTAATTTTCTAAAAATTTTCTAAAAATTTAGAAATTTTTTAAAAATTTTCTAAAAATTTAGAAATTTTCTAAAAATTAGTGTCTCTAATTTTCTTGAAGAGATCTCTAGTCTTTCCCAATCTATTGTTTTCCTCTATTTCTTGCATTGATCACTGAGGAAGGCTTTCTTATCTCTCCTTGAGGCTAGTTCATGAGAATTAAAATAGTTTGCTATTTTACATGCAGACATGAGTGCACAAAGACAGGAAACATGAAGAAAAGAGCAATTACATTTCAAAAAAGACACTTTCCAAGAAAGTGATCCTCAAAGTGGCCCTACTGAAATGGAGATACATGATTTACCTGACAGAGAATTTCTTTAACTATCATAAAGATGGTCAAGGTAGTTGAAGAACAACATATGAGCAAAGTGCCTCTTTTATTCTTTGAAGAGTATCAAACAGAAATCATGAAGTCAAAACACAATAATTGAACTGAAAAATTCACTAGGTCAAAACAGCAGACTAAACAAATATAAGAATGAATTATAGAGTTTGAAAAAAGGATATCTGAAATAATTTATTAAGTCGAACAAAAAGAAAGCAGAATGAAAAGTTGTGCCAAAAGTCTAAGATTTATGGAAAGTATTAATATCACCTGGGTCACATAGGTATTCCATGGATCACCCAAGGAGATTTCTCACCAAAGATTTCTCAAAGAAAAACTGGTTGAAAAAATCCTCAAGTCTGTGCAAGCAACCGGACATTCAGAACTAGCAAAAAAACCATCCCAAATAAGATAATCCCAAAGAAATCCACCACAAGGTACATTACAGTCAAGTTAACAGAAGTCAAAGAAAGAGCTTTTTCTTCAAGTATAGTTGATTTACAATATCATGTTAGTTTCAGGTGTACAATATTGAGATTCAATATTTTTATAGATTATACTTCATTTAAATTTTTATGAAAATATTGACTATATTCTCCATCTATATAATATACCCTTGTTGTTTATTTATTTTGTACATGCTGTTCTGTATCTTTTAATCCCCTGCTCCTATATTTCCCTTCCCTTTCTTCACTGGTAACCACTAGTTTGGTCTCTGTATCTGTGAAAATATTTTTATTCTGTAATATACATTTTTCACATATACCTGATAACATATAGCATTGATCTTTGCATTATTTCACTGAACACACTATTCTCTGTGGTCAACTACATAATTGCAAACAGCAGAATTTCATTCTTTTTCATGACATATATACATGTATATATACATATTATATATGCATATATATATGTATATATGTATGTGTGTGTGTGTATATATATATATATACATATATAAAGCTCAGCCATTAAATGTATATGTGTATGTATGTATAATTCATCTGTTGACACTTAGGTGACTGCCACATCTATGCTGTTAAAAATAATGCAGCTATGAACAGTGGTTTCATGTATTTTTTCATATTATTGTTTCTGTTTCTTCAGATATATACCAATTGTTGGATCATATGGAAGTTTTATTTTTAGTTTTTTGAAGAACCTCTGTAATTTTTTCCATATGGTTGCACCCGTTTGCATTCCCAGAATTGTATTAAGGTTTTCTTTTCTCCACAGCCTTGCCAATTTTTGTTATTTGTGTTATTATTCATGACAGCCATTCTAACAGGTGTGAGGTGACAATCTCATTATTATTTTGACTTACATTTTTCTGTAGCTCAGCTGGTAAAGAATCTGCCTGTAATGAAGGAGACCTCGGTTCTCTTTCTGGGTTTGGAAGATTCCCTGGAGAAGGGATAATCTACCCATTTCAGTATTCCTGGGCTTCCCTGGTGGCTCAGATGGTACAAAATCCACCTGCAATGCAGGAGACCTGGGTTTGATCCCTGGGTTAGGAAGATCCCCTGGAGGAGGGCATGGCAACCTATTCTAGGATTCTTGCCAGGAGAATCCCCATGGACAGAGAAGCCTAGCAGGCTGTAGTCCATGGGTCACAAAGAGTCAGACATGACTGAGCAAATAAGCACAGCACAGCATTCCACTGTGCACATATACCACATCTTTTTTATCTACTCAGTTCTTGATGGGCACTTAGGTTGCTTTGATTTCTTGGCATGATCTCACAGTTTTCATTTTTAACCATTCTACTAGCTTATTTAAGTGGTTTATCTACAGCATTTACCATATATTTGCCTTTACCAGTGGAATTTTATCTTCCTATATTTCCTAATATTCTTTCAGTCTTTTCTTTTTCAATAAAGAAGGCATTTTAACATTTCTTATATGGTTGGTTTAGTACTGATGAACGCTTCTAGGTTTTGCTTGTTGGAGATGCTTTTTATTTCTTCTTCAATGCTGAATGATAGCTTGGCTTGGGAGAGTATCTTAGGCTATAGCTTTTAACTTTCAGCACTTTAAATATATTATGCTACTTCCTCTGGCCTTCAAAGTTTCTTCAGAATAATCAGCTTATAATAGATTTATGCAGATTCCCTCATATGAAATTCCTTATTTTTCTATTGCTACCTTTAATATTCTACTGTGATTTAAATTTTGCCATTTTAAGTATGATATGTATTGGTTTGGTTCTCTTTGGGTTCATCTTATTTGAGACTCTCTGTACTTCCCAAATCTAGATATCTGTTTCCTTCTTCAGGTTCAGCAAGTTTATAGCCATAATTTCATTAAATACTTTTTTTTTTTTTTTTACCACTTTCTTGCTCTCTTCTGCTGGGTCGACTAGAATACAAATGTTAGTAAACTTGATGTTGTCACAGAGCTCCCTTAAACTACTCATACTTTTAAATTTTATTTGCATTTTTTTCTTGTTTTAACTGGGCTATTTCCATTATTCTCTCTTTCATATCCACTTAGACATTATCCTTTATCACTAATCTGCTGCTAATTTTCTTCCAGTGTATTTTTCATTTCAGTTATTATATATTATATTATATATAAAATATATTGTATAGTTCCTTATTAAAATTTCCATGGTGTTCATCTATTCCTTTCTGCACTTTAGTTAGATATCTCGTTATGACTGCTTTGAACTCTATCAGGTAAACTATTTGTTTCCTTTCCGTTAGAGATTTATTGAGGTTTTTTGCTATTGTTATTTCGTTTGAAACAAATTCTTCTAACATCTCATTTTGCTTGATTTTCTCTGTCTCTATGACATTAGGTAAAGCAATTATCTATCCCAGGCTTCAAGGTGGTTTCTTGTGTGGGAATGTCCCTATGCAGTCTGTGAATGTCCAGTGACTTTGCTGGGAGAACTGGATCTGAAGTGAGCATGGACTGTGTCTTCTCCTGGAGTGTGAGGTCAGCCATTCCATTGATGGGATGTAGGATGGAGTTTGTGGGACAAGAGCCAGGGCCGGGGTGAGCTACGGCTTCTTCAGTTCTCAGTGGCTGTCACTACCCTATCAGGTCCAGAGCTGTCGCCTAAGAAGGTGGTGCAAGAGCCTTGAGAAACTGGGTTTCTCCTGCATTTGATGGCAGTCAGTATTCTGGGACAGGACCATGGCCTGAGAGCTTGGGGTTATATTTCTGTGCTGGTTTTTCCCCAGTGTGCATGCCTTGGTTAGCAACTTTTTTCCCCAGTGTGGTTGGTGACTTGTTAGTGACTTTTTCCCACTTTTTCCCCCAGTATGCTCGCCTTGGGTAGTGACTTGTTAGTGACTTTTCCTCCCGCTTTTTCTCCTTTGTGCTTGCCTTGATTAGTGACTGAGTCATGGTGGAGGGCTCGGTGCCACAGCACAGAACTGAACCTGCACTCTCGCAATATGGACAGGAATGTGCACTCTGGTGATAGCCCTAACTTCACTCCTCCTGGAGTGCCTGCAGAGACATATGAGTTGACAGTGGCTCAGTTGCAGGCTCAGTGTCCAAGTCATCTCCCATCCCTCCAAGTGTGCACACTTTTGTTAGCAATGGTATCCTCCCCTTTAGTTGGCAGCAACTGCAGGAGCATGAGAGAATGGGGCAGGAGCTCAGTTAGGGCTGGGTAGAGGGGATGCTGGGGTGGTCCTAGCCAGCTGTATGGAATCCCGGGCAGTTTTCAACCTGCTGCCTCCATGCTGTGATTATGAGTGAGCAGGTCTGGCACATGCTCTTCAAGAGAAGGATCTCAGTTACTTGCAGTACTCAGGTAAATCTCCACTGGTTTTCAAGCCAGAAAGGGGACGTATTTCCTATTGTTAAACCCTAGGGCTGGTGTGCCTAAACTCTGGCCCCAAATCCTTGCTCCTCCAGGGCTGTTTCGCAGCTTATGATATTCCCTTCCTCTTCTCTGTCCCAGGTGAGAAGTATAGGTCCCTACCATATCGTTTCTCTCCCCTTCCTGGCAGACTCCATATGGATCATTCTTTATAACCTTGGTTGTAGAACAGTTGTTCTGCTCTTGCCCAGGTAGATATCAGCAAGAGTTTCTCTATATGTAGTGGTAATGTTCCTAAGGAGGGGTGAACTTAGCATCCTACCATCCTGCCATCTAGAACTCCCTCCTCATTTTTGTAGTTTAGATCGTTATAGGCAATCTCCATGCAGAGGATCAGGCTCAGGAGAAATATTATTTTCTGGTCTTTCTGAGCATGTATCATTCCAAGTACATGTGTGGGGACTTTCTCATTATCTCTACAGAGGCTTCTTGCTTTTTAAAAGTCCTGTCTTTAATGTCTGGCTCATGAAAGACCAAAAAGAGAAAATAATGATGACAGGGCAAAGTGTGCTGGCCTTTAAATTCCCTGGAAGTCGCTTCAGCTGGATTAGGAGCAGCTTGTAGCCACGGTGGAGAGGTACACCAACAGCGGTTGCTCCACCTGTGTCTGCACATCTGATTCAGAAGCAATAATTAGTAATCAGAGTACAGACATTGGATATGGGAGGGGGAAAGGTCCTACTTTCCCAACTTGGGTTCCATAAGCTCTATAGAAGCTTCTCCTGGACATCTGCATGCCTGACGTCCATGGAGAAAATATCTAAATTATCCCTTGACACATCACACTGAGGATTTTTAAGATAGCATTTTTGCCTTTAAAAACAAAAAAAAAAGCAACATCTTTTCCAGTAAAGACAGTGCAAAAATTTGTGTATTCACAAAATATTTCCTTCTAGATGTCATTATACTGTCAGCAGCACTTTGAGGTTTAGTAATTTAAAATCCGTATGGAAGTACTAGGGGCTTCCCTGGTGGCTGAGACAACAAAGAATCCCCCTACAATGAAGGTTTGATCCCTGGGTCGGGAAGATCCTCTGGAGAAGGGAATTGCAACCCACTCCAGTATTCCTGCCTGGAGAATCCCATGGACAGAGGAGTCTGGCAGGCTATAGTCCATGAAGTTGCAAAGAGTCGGACATGACTGAACAACTAAGCACACACAAGGAAACATTAATAGATATGAAAATCCACAAGAACAAAAATGATTTAGTTGTTCCCAGGTTCTCCAGCTCTGTTGGTTTAACTGACAAAAATCAAATAACTTAAATTTGCGTCCTATCCAATGAAACACCGTTGAGAACCATAATATTTCTTGGGTCCTATGAAATGGAGAGCGATGTCATAGGTAGGATCTTTCATTATCCATCGGTTTACTCTCTAAATTTCTTCTTCCTAACTTGAGTTTCAAATGCCCTTAGTTATTTTATCACCTCTAACTTCCCTCTTTCTCCCTTGTTCCAAATATGACCATAGCATTTTCACCATCATTTCCCAATGTACTACTACTTTACATTCATGCACATTACAACTTTATCACACGGACCACAGCCGAATGTGGTCCACTGGAGAAGGGAATGGCAAACCACTTCAGTATACTTGCCTTGAGAACCCCATGAACAGTCAGTTCAGTTCAGTTCAGTCGCTCAGTCATGTCCGACTCTCCGCGACCCCATGAATCACAGCACGCCAGGCCTCCCTGTCCATCACCAACTCCCGGAGTTCACTCAAACTCATGTCCACAGAGTCGGTGATGCCATCCAGCCATCTCATTCTCTGTCGTCCCCTTCTCCTCCCGCCCCCAACCTTTCCCAGCATCAGAGTCTTTTCCAGTGAGTTAACTCGTCGCATGAGGTGGCCAAAGTATTGCAGTTTCAGCTTTAGCATCAGTCCCTCCAATGAACATCCAGGATTGATCTCCTCTAGAATGGACTGGTTGGATCTCCTTGCAGTAACAAAGGGCAAAATGATAGGATGATGAATGAGGAATTCCCCAGGTCAGTAGGTGCCCAGTATGCTACTGGAGCTCAGTGGAGAAATAACTATAGAAGGAATAAAGGGATGGAGCAGAAGCAAAACCAATATCCAGTTGTGGATGTGACCAGTGATAGAAGCAAGGTCCGGTGCTGTAAAGAGCAGTATTGCATAGGCTAAAGCTGAAACTGCAATATTTTGGCCACCTCATGCGACGAGTTGACTCACTGGAAAAGACTCTGATGCTGGGAAAGGTTGGGGGCGGGAGGAGAAGGGGACGACCGAGAATGAGATGGCTGGATGGCATCACCGACTCTGTGGACATGAGTTTGAGTGAACTCCGGGAGTTGGTGATGGACAGAGAGGCCTGGCGGGCTGTGATTCATGGGGTCGCGGAGAGTCGGACACGACTGAGCGACTGAACCGAACCGACCGACAACTTTATCAAAGATTTATGGACCATAAAATACACATACAGTTCTGTGTAGAAGGACAGAATTTCAGAATAAAATTTGTTTCCTACATTTCATGACCACTTTCCACAAACAAACTCTTTATTTGTTGGCTGCACATTGCTAAAGTATGTCCTAATGACATGATTCTGGATTCCTTTCTCACCCATGTCATGTCCTTTTAATTAAAAAAAAAAAAACAAAAACACTTTCAAACACCCCAAATTCAGTTCTCTTAATTTTTCAGAATAAGTAACTCCCTATTTGAGTCAATCACCTCAACAATATACTAGTCCAAAAGGCATTCCTTTCCCACCCAAAGAAAACCATGAAACACTTTGGCTAAACTAAAAACCAACAAAAGCAACACGTAGCATGAAGGAAATTCATATATTCCCCTTGAAAAAAAATAACAGTCAATCTTCACATTAAAAATATGTTCTCATAGTATGGTCTTAATGAAACAAATAGAATAGAGCAAAGTGAATGTAAGTACAGAAGTCATAGACTTGAAATTAGAGGCTAACAGTTAAGTCTAGATATTTTTAAGAAGCTGTGAATTTAAATCATTATCCATTCTGAACTTCATTTTACCATCTATGAAATAAATATATGATCTGACGTGTAATAGTTTCACTGTAAAAAGTAAAAAGAAAACACTTGCCAAAAGCTAGATGCAAATATTTACAGATGCAAACTTAATTATAATCTAAGCCTTTATAGAAACTTCAATCTCTGGCATTTAAAGGAGGCATAGTCTTCCCAGTCAGAAAATGGAAAGACAGGAGTGAAACAGTATCTAATTCATGCTTCTGACAGCAAGTGGAAGATAAGCACAACTCCAATAGAATAATGTTACAATAGTGCTATCTAGTTCGCTTTGATCACTGATCACTTATTATATCAAAAGTATCTCAAATTTGATCACTTGGAGGCCACTTTCTTTTTCTAGTAAAAATTAAAAGTTGGAAATGACAATAAAAAATAACAGAGATACTACATATGTCCTTTAAAGTTATTGATAAACAGTAAAAAAAAAAAAAAAAATGTGAAAAAAGATTGTATGCAAATAAGGAAAAGAAATCCCAGACTAAAAAACTGGAACTATAGTATGGAGAAAACTCTCAAATTTTCTTAATCATGTTAAGAGAAAAAGTATACAGGAATAAGGCTGAAACTAAAAGCAATTAATCACACAGAATCTCCTTGTCCTGTAACTCTATGTGCACAGACATTATTTCTGATCAAAACCTTCCCATCCTCAAAGTTTTTCTCAGAGCAAGCTTAACATCTTTGTTCCTCAAGCTGTAAATTAAGGGATTTATCATGGGAACCACGTTGGTGTAAAAGACAGAGGATATTTTCCCATCATCCACAGACACAGAAGGTGGTTTGAGATACATAAATGCACTTGATCCAAAGAACAGAGAAACAGCAATGATGTGGGAACTGCAGGTGCTGAAGGCTTTGGACCTGCCCTCTGTGGAGCTGATGTGGAGGATGTTGGAGAGGATGAGACCGTAAGAGACAAAGATGGTGAGGCTGGGCACAATGATGTTGATGCCTCCCACAACGAACACTTCCAGCTCAATGATGTGGGTACTTGTGCATGAGAGCTGCAGCAGAGGGTGGATGTCACACAAATAATGGTTGATGGTGTTTGCATCACAGAAGGTCAGTCTCAGCATGCATGTAATAAGGGTCGTGGCATCTAAAACTGCCATCAAATAGGAACCAAGCACAAGGCTGGAACACACTTTAGAGGACATGGCAATGTTATAAAATAATGGGTTGCAGATGGCCACATAGCGATCATAGGCCATTGATGTCAGCACATAACATTCGGAAATACCAAAAAAACTGAAAAAGTAAAGCTGGGTCATGCACCCTATGTAAGAAATAATCTTCTTCTTTGCTGTGATGTTAATCAGCATTTTGGGTGTAAACACAGAAGAATAACAGAGATCTATGAAGGACAAGTTAAAAAGGAAAAAGTACATAGGGGTGTGTAGGTGTGAACTCAGTCCAATAAGGATGATCAAGCCCAAATTTCCCATCACAGTGACCGTATACATTCCTAGAAACAGGAAGTAGAGGGGGAGCTGGAGATCTGGTTGGCCTGTTAATCCCATCAAAGTAAACTGAGTCATGAAAGAGCCATTCCCCAGAGCCATTCTTCCCTGAAGGAATCTGAGAGCATAGGAGAAAAGGGTCACATAGAGAAAAAACAGGGTTTTGCATAACATCTCCTATACAAGATAGTGTATGTGCTGGGATGACTATGAGTAGCCCATCCTGCACTCATGGAACTTCCTTATCATTATCATGGAAATGAGTTTCAGGAACTTTCCCTTACAAACCTTTTAAACTAAGTAGCAAAAAGCGTTAAAAGTCAGCCTATGGAGTGAAGGGAACTACATATGCAAAGATGAATATTGGAAAAAACCGAAAGATTATGAAAAACAACTTTGAATGAGAACAGAATTTTTATTGCCTCTTCTCACAATTTCTTCATTCACTTGACCTTCCCCTCACCAGTAAATTTAGAGGCAGTAATCCCAAAAGCCTATTGCTCACCTGCAATGCAGATAAGACTTTACAGAGTAGGAACCAAGAAGATTATCTCTACATTAAAAAAAAAAAAAAAAAGGGCGGTGGTGGGGGGAGGGGACCACAGTCTAAGAGAGGTTAAGTTAACTCACCATGTCACAAAGTAAAACTTACAAATCTAGAAGAATGAATGTTCCATCCATGGAGAGGGAATTTACTGAGAAACTGCATCACCTGTTTCCCTTAGTAATTCTAACAATCCCTGCTCTCTCTTCAAACAGATTTCCTGGCAAGATTCAGCTGAATCTCAGGACAGCAAAAACAGGAAATGAACTGTCATATCATAGGTCCTCATTCTCGATCTCCAACAAAGGAAACATGAATATAAATGGAATTCAGAAACTCACCCTCTTTTAAACCAGAATATCCCCAGGGTTTCTGCTTATTGTTTTTAATCCCCCTGGTCCTTGAAGGGTAATTTCAGGTTCTGAGGCTTTGATTTCTTTGATTCTAACAAAATGTCACCTGTAATTAATTTCTTACATGCCCTCAAAAGTTTTCCTGAACTATAGATCATAATCTTGATTATGACTTTGAGTCCTATCAAACTGAAAAAAACAATAAACAGCCTCTATTATTATCATTTTAGCCACATTAGTAAGCCATAAAAGATTTAATGTGAGTGTAATGGTCTAAGGCACTCAGTTATAGATGGCAGCAGCTTGTTCAGTCTCTTCCCCAGGGAACAGTTTCTACATGTAATAGGAACTAAGGGGATTGTATTTTAAAAATGTCTTCAAGTTCCTTATAGACTCAATCTTTTACTCAAGTTTTCCCTTCACTGTAGAGATTTTCATCATCCAAGGAAGAGTCAAAATTAACTCCCATTTCCCATCAGCAAGATGGCAAAACAGGAAACGCTAGAATCTCCTTCTCTGCATGAACACATGGACTCAAAAGCAATTTATGTAAAGATTCCCTTTGTAAGAAATCCAAAGCTAGGTTAAGAGGATCCTGCATACAGTTCAAGTATGATACCAGTCATGTTGAATCTATTAAAAAAATTTCAAGACATGTAGCCATGTAGCTATGGTGGTTCAGAACCATGAGACTGGGACAAAATCACCAGCTCCCAGATGCTCTCTAGGAAGAGAAAACGGTGCACAATACATCCAAAGTCCCAGCTTTCCTAGGGGCCATCCACAAGATTGACTTCTGTATAGCCTGTGTCAGAAAACTGAAGGGACATGGGATATGACAGACTTTAGCTACCTGAGGTGAGAGAGGAGAGAGACAGCAGTTTGGTCCAGAATTCCCTATAAACCTTCCCCCTGACTTAACACAGCTAGCAGTAGAAAACATTTTTCCTACAGCTTCTCCTTGGTGAAGGAAAAGATACACTGTACTCACCTGGAGGCTGCCTGAGGAATTGACTCTAGACTCCTTTGTTTTAGGAGCCTGATGGGACCCTGACATTCTCCAGATACCTGGGAGCTTCTAAAAAAAAAGGCAAGTGGATTGTACTATCACCAGATTGAGAGGCTCACTTTTTCTAGCCAGGCTGATTAATGTCAGTCTTCTCCAGTACAAGGCCAGTTCATGAAGAGTAAAATATGCTGGTACTTTGCCTATGTGCAGACACGAACACAGAAAGTTAAGGGAAAATGAAGGGAAATCCAATTAACACACCCCTCCCCTTTACAAGAAAGTGACACTACAAAGTGGCCCTAATGAAATTAAGATATATGATTTACCTGAGAAAGGGTTCATTTAACTGTCATAAAGATGCTCACTCTAGTCTCCTGTAATGCAGGAGACACAGGTTCGATTCCTGGGTCGGGAAGTTCCGCTGGAGAAGGAAATGGCAACCCACTCCACTATTCTTGCCTGGAGAATCCCATGGACAGAGGAGCCTGGCAGGCTACAGTCAATGGGATCGCAAGAGTCAGACATGACTTAGTGACTAAACCACCACCTACTCACAGAACAATACATGAAGAAAGTGAGAATTTCAGCTTTAAAGAGAAACACATAGAAATAGTGAATCAAAAATGACAATAATTGCACTGAAAAATTCACTAGATGGTCAAAGCAGCAGATTAAATAAGGAAAAGGATTGTATAATTTGAAAAAAGGACATTTGAAATAATTTAGTAAATGGAACAAAAAGAAAAAAAATAAAATATATTGCTGAAAGTCTAAGGAATTTATAGGAAGTTATCACATGGACCATATAGGCACTACAGAGATCCTAGAAGGACAAAAATATGAGAAATGATCTAAAAGCTTTCTCAAAGAAAAACTGACTAAAAAGTCCCCAAATCTGTCAAAGGATATGGACATCCAGAACCTGGAAACATTAAGGATATCAAACACAATAATTCCAAAGAAATCCACAGCAAGACACATTACAATCAAGTTACCAGAAATCAGACAGAATTTTTTCCTAGAATACAGTTGATTTACAGTATTACATTAATTTCAGGTATACAAATATAATGATTCAAATTTTTTATAGATTATACTCCACTTGAAGCTATTATAAAACATTGGCTACATACTTCACCTGTATAATATATCCTGGTTGTTTATTCATTTTATACATACTGGTCTGTATCTCTTTAATCACCTGCTCCTGCATTGACCCTCACTGCTTTCTTCTCCTCATCAGTATCAATACTTTGGGCTCTGTATCTGCGAGATTGTTTCTGTTTTGTGACATTCACTTTTTCTTTTATTTTTTAGATTCCACATTTTAGTGATAACACACAGTATTAATCTTTCTTTGTGTTATTTCACTAAATATAATATTCTCTAGAAACAACCATGTATTTGCAAATGGCAGAATTCCATTCTTTTTAATGGCTGGGTTTTTCCCGTGGTCATGTATGGATGTGAGTGTTGGACTGTGAAGAAAGCTGATTGCCGAAGAATCGATGCTTTTGAACTGTGGTGTTGGAGAAGACTCTTGAGAGTCCCTTGGACTGCAAGGAGATCCAACCAGTCCATTCTAAAGGAGATCAATCCTGGGTGTTCATTGAAAGGACTGATGCTAAAGCTGAAACTGCAGTACTTTGGCCACCTCATGCGACAAGTTGACTCACTGGAAAAGACTCTGATGCTGGGAAAGGTTGGGGGCGGGAGGAGAAGGGGACGACAGAGAATGAGATGGCTGGATGGCATCACCGACTCTGTGGACATGAGTTTGAGTGTACTCCGGGAGTTGGTGATGGACAGGGAGGCCTGGCGTGCTGTGATTCATGGGGTCGCGGAGAGTCGGACACGACTGAGCAACTGAACTGAATTGAACTGAATATAGTGTACCTGGGATTCCCAGGTGGTGCTAGTGGTAAACAACCTGCCTTTTAATGCAGGCAACATCAGAGACATGGGTTTGATCCCTAGGTTGGGAAGATCCCTGGGAGCAGGGCACAGCAACCCACTCCAGTATTCTTGCCTGGAGAATCCCATGTACAGGGGAGACAGGCAGGCTACAGTTCATGGGGTTGCAAAGAGTCAGACACGACTGAAGCAAATTTGCACCTACACATGCAATATACTGAACATATCACTGACCATTAAACATATATATTATATATTTTTAATCTATTTAATCTTTGTTACTGAAAATAATTTTGCTATGAACACTCAGTGGCATTAATCTTTTCTGACTACTCTTTTCACTTTCTTCAGATATATACCCAATTGTTGGGTCATATGGTAGTTTTATTTTTAGTTTATTGAGGAACCACTATACTTTTTTCCATAGTGGTTTCACCTTTATATTCCCTTCAGCAGTGTACAGGGTGTTTCCTTTTTCTCCACATTCTAACAATATTTGATATTTTTGATGATTGCCACTCTAAAAAGTATGAAGTAATATCTCATTGTTCTGATTTGCATTTCTCTAATAATTACTGATGGTTGACCATCTTCTCATGTGTCTGTTCTTGCCTGTGTATCTTCTTTGGAAAACTGTCTATTCAGTTCTTTTGTCCATGTTTTGATTGGGTTGTTTGGGGTTTTTTGATACTGAGTTGTATGAGCTGTTTATATATTTTGGATATTAACTCCTTTTGGTTATATCATTTGCAAACTTATCTCCCATTCAGTAGATAGCTTTTTCATTTTGTTGATGACCTTTATGGTGCAAAACCTTTTAGCTTTAATTCCGTTCCGTTCCGTCGCTCAGTCGTGTCCAACTCTTTGTGACCCCGTGGACTGTAGCCTACCAGGCTTCTCTGTCCATGGGATTCTCCAGGCAAGAATACTGGAGTGGGTTACCGTTTCCTTCTCTAGGGGATCTTCCCGACCCAGGGATCGAACCCGGGTCTCCGGCATTGGAGGCGGATGCATTAACCTCTGAGCCACCAGGGAATTTATTCATTTTTGCTTTTATTTCTTTTGCCTTAGGAGACAAATTTTAAAAAGTAAAATAAAAAGGTTTATGGTTTTAGATCTTACACTTAGGTCTTTACATAATTTTGAGTTTATCTTTCTATTGTAAGGAAGTGTTCACATCTCATGGTTTTATATGCACATGTCCACTTCTCCCAGAACCACTTACTGAAGAGACTGTCTTATCTTCACTGTATATTTTAATCTCCTTTGTCACAGATTAATTGGTCAAAGGAATGTGGGTTTATTTCTTAATTACCTATTCTGTTCCACTTATCTATGTATTTTCTTTTTGTGCCTGGGCCACGCTGTTTTGATTGTTGTAGCTTCATAGTATAATCTGAAATCTGGGCATGTGATACATCCACCTTTGTTATTTTTTTCTCAATGTTGTTTTGGATAATTGGGGTCTCTTGTGATTCCATATAAATTTTAGGATTATGAGTTCTACTTTTGTTGGGAATGCTGTGGGCATTTTCCTAGGAATTGCATTAAAACTGTAGATTGCTACAGAACAATATTGATTCTTCCAATCCATAAACACAGAATATCTTTCAATTTAATTTAAAATTTTCAGAGTATAGATTTTTCACTTCTTTGACTAAGGAAGTTTATTCCTAGGTATTTTATTCTTTTTGATGCATCATTAAACAGGATTGTTTTCCTGCTGTCTCTTCCTGATAGTTCATTATTACTGTACAGAAAAATAACAGATTTCAGTATATCAATCTTGTATCCTTCAACTTTACTGAATTTGTTTATTAGTTCTAATAGTTTTTTGGTGGAGACATTAGGTTTTTTTATATATAGTATTATGTCATCTGAAAACAGGGACAGTGTTACTTCTTCCCTTCCAATTTGGGTGATTTTCTTTCTTTTTCTTGTATGATTGCTGTGGCTAGAACCTCCAATACTATGTAAAATAGAAGTGGTAAGAGTGGGCATCCATATTTTGTTCCTGACTTTAAAGGAAAGTCTTTCAGTTGAATATGATGGGCTTCTCATCATATTTTGATGAGGTATCTGTGGGTTTCTCATACATGGCCTTTATTAAGTTATATTTTCTCTATATAAACATTGATAAGAAATTTTATCATGATTTGATGTTAAATTTCATCAAAAATTTTTTCATCTACGTAGATATCATTTGATTTTTATTCTTCCTTTTCTTAATGTAGTGCATCCCATTAACTGATTTCTGGATATTGAATCATCCTTGCAGTCCTGGAATTAATCCCACTTGGTCATGATTTATGATCCATCACTCTAGTTTAAGAATATTTTGTTGAATATTTTTTACATCTGTATTACTAAGAAATATTGGCCTGTAATATTCTTTTTTTTGTACTGTCTTCCTGTGGTTTTGAAATTGGGAGGTGCTGGCCTTGTTGAATGAACCTGAGAGTGTTCCCTATTCTTCAATATTTTGGAATAGTTTGAGAAGTTAGGTATTAGCTCTTCTTTATATCCTTGGTAGAACTCCCATTTGAATCTGTCCTATCCTAAACATTTTTCCTTTGCTGACATTTTTTTTTAATTACAGATTCAAAATTAGTGATCAGTTGGTTCAGACTGCCTCTTTCTTTCTGATTCAGTCTCTGGAGTTTCTATGCTTCAAAATGTTGTCCATTTTTCTAGGTTGCTGAATTGTTAGCATATAACTGCTTTTTGTATATATACCTTTATGATTTTTGGTATCTCTGGTGTTTGTTGTTATTTCTATTTCACTTTTTCATTTTACTTGGGTGCTCTCTCTTTTTTTCTTGATGAGCCTGGGTAAAGGTTTATTAAATTTTTTTATCTTTTATAAAAGCAGCTCTTAGTGTCATTGCTTTTTATATATTTTAGCAGCAGCAGTAGCAGCAACTAGGTTTTGGAGAAGGAAATGGCAACCCACTCCAGTGTTCTTGCCTGGAGAATCCCAGGGACAGGGGAGCCTGGTGGGCTGTCGTCTATGGGGTCGCACAGAGTCGGATACGACTGAAGCGACTTAGCATCAATCTCTAATTTAGTTTCTGAATTTTATTATTTCCTTCTTTCCACTGATTTTGAAATTTATTTGTTCTTTTTTTCTAATTTCTAGGTTGTTTTTCTGAGATTCTTCTTCATTTTAAGGCATACCTGTATAGCTGTAAACTTACCCCTTAGAACTACTTTTGGTATATCCCAAGAACTGCAAAAAAAAAGTTGCATTTTTATTTGCATTTGTCTCAAAGTATTTTCTGATTTCCTATTTGATTTCTTCTTTGACCGACCCATTAGGTTTTTTAGTAGCAGGTTGTTTAGTCTGCATGCGTTTGTGGTTTTCCCATTTTTCTTCCTGTAGTTTCATACTGGAGTACTCAAAATAGATGTTTAATTTTTATCCTCTTAAATTTGTTAAGATTTGTCTTGAGGCCTAGTATGTGATGTATCCTAGAGAAAGTTCCATAGGCACTTGAAGATAGGGTGTGACTTCCCCTGAAGTGTGATGGCAGCCACTGCATTGGTGGGACCAGAGGCAGAGCCAGGGGTGAACAAGAGCTTTAATTCTCAGTGGCTTTCACCACCTTATCAGGGGAAGGGTGCAGCCTGAGGTGCTGGAACAAGAGCCTTGAGAAACTGGGTTTCTCCTGTCTATAATGGCAGTCTCTGATTTATTCTGGGACAGGACCAAGGCCTGAGAGCTTGGGGCTGTGCTTCTGGGCTGGTTTCTCTTTATCCCCAGTGTGTATGTCTCAGTGAGAATCTGGGCAGGACTGGAGGGTTGGTGCCATATCACTGAACTGGCCCTGCTCCCTCCTAAGTACACAGAGGGATGTACACTCTGTTGATAATGTTCTCTTCTCTGGAGCTAACTTCACTCCTCCTGGAGTGTGTGCAGAGACATATGAGTTGACAGTGGCTCAGTTGCAGGACCAGTGTCCAAGTCACCTCTGTTTTGTCCAAGAGTGCACACTTGCTTTAGCAATGGTGGCCTAACCCTTAGTGGTCAGGAGTCACAGGAACAAGAGGGACTGGAGCAGAAGCTCAGTTAAGGCTTGGTGGGAGTGTTGGGGTGGTCCCTACCAGCTGCCCGGAGTCCCAGGCAGTTTTCACTCTGCTGTCTCCATGCTCTGACTGGGAGTGAGCAGTTCTGGCACATAACCTTCAAGAGCAGGGTCTCAGTTTCTTACAAACTCAGGTAAACCTCCACTGGTTGTCAAACCAGATAAGGCAGCTCATCGTCTTGTTAAACGCCAGGACTGGTGTGCCTAAAATCTGGACCGAAATCTTTCCTCCTCGGGGAGGATTCCCTAGCCTGTGATATCCCCTTCCTCTTCTCTGTCCCAGGCTAGGGGTATGTGCTCTGACCTGATGACTTCCCTCCGCTTCCTGCAGATTCCATGTGGATCATTCATTACAGCCTTAGTTGTAGAACAGCTGTTCTGCTAGTGCCCAGGTTAATATCAGCAAGAGTTGCTCCATATGTAGTTGTACTTTGATGTGTTCCTGAAGAGGGGTGAGCTTAGCATTCTGCCACTCTGCCATTTTGATCTCCTTTCTTATTTTTTATAGTTTCAATTATTATAGGCTACCTCTGTGTGGAAGATCAGGCTTAGGTAAAAATTTAAGTTCTTCCCTGGTCTTTCTGAGTCTGTACTATGTACAAGCATGGTGTACAAGCATGGGGACTTTCTAATTATCTTTGGATGTGCTTCTTGCTTTTTGAAAGCTTTGGTCTTTGTGTCTGACTCCAAAAAGACAAAAAAGAGAAAAATAAAGATGAGAAGGATAAAGGGTTGCTGCTGCTGCTGCTAAGTCACTTCAGTCGTGTCCAGCTCTGTGCGACCCCATAGATGGAAGCCCACCAGGCTCCCCCGTCCCTGGGATTCTCCAGACAAGAACACTAGAGTGGGTTGCCATTTCCTTCTCCAATGTGTGAAAGTGAAAAGTGGAAATGAACTCGCTCAGTCGTGTCCGACCCTTAGCGACCCCACGGACTGCAGCCTACCAGGCTCCTCCATCCATGGGATTTTCTAGGCAAGAGTACTGGAGTGGCTTGCCAGTGCCTTCTCCGAGGATAAAAGGTACTGGCCTTTAAATCCCCTGGAAATCACTTCAGCTGTATCAGGAGGAGATTATAGCCACGGTGGAGAGGTGCACCAACAGTGGCTGCTCCCCCTGTGTCTGCGTGTCTGATTCAGAAGCAACAATTAGTAATCAGGGAACAGACATGGGATATTTGAGGGGAAAAGCTCTACTTTCTCACTCAGGCTACTGTAAGCTTTGTGGAAGCTTCTCCTGAACATGTGCATGGCTGCCAGACATGCAGAAAATATTTACATTATCCTTTGACACATTATACTGAGGACTTTTAAGGTAGAATATTCAACTAAGAAAAATAATAGTTCAGCATTCTTTTAGTAAAGACAGGGCCAAAATTTGTGTACTCACAAAATATTTCTTTCAAGATGTCATTATACTGCCAGCTGCACTTTGAGGTTTAGTAACTTAAAATATTTATGGAAGTACACAAAATCAAGAGTGATTTAGTTGTTCCCAGGGCCATAAGCTCTGTTGGCTTAACTTTGTTAAGTATCAAATAACTTAAACTGATGTCCTTTCCAGAGAAACCCTGTGATAATGTATTAGGTAGTCATTCCCTTCTCAAGGGGATCTTCTCAAACCAGGGACTGAACCCTAGTTCTTGCACTGGCAGGCAGATTCTTTACCCTCTGAGCCATCCAGGGTAACCTGAAACCCTGTGAGCTCTGAATGTTTCTAGGACCTTCCAGAAAAAAGAGGAGAGTAACAGGTAGGGGCTTTAATTATCCATCATTTTACTCTCTAAATTTCATCTTCCTAATTTGAATTCAAAGTATTCTTAACTGTTTTATTACTTGTAGCTGCTGCCTTCTTTCTACCTTGTTCCAAATGTGACCATGGTGATTTCACCTTCATTTTCCCAAAGCAGTACGTATTTATGGTCACGTACTTTATAGTCTAGTCAAGGCTATGGTTTTTCCAGTGGTCATGTATGGATGTGAGAGTTGCACTGTGAAGAAAGCTGAGCACCGAAGAATTAATGCTTTTAAACTGTGGTGCTGGAGAAGACTCTTGAGAGTCCCTTGGACTGCAAGGAGATCCAACCAGTCCATCCTAAAGGAGATCAGTCCTGGGTGTCCATTGGAAGGACTGATGTTGAAACTGAAACTCCAATACTTTGGCCACCTCATGCAAAGAGTTGACTCATTGGAAAAGACTCTGATGCAGGGGGGGATTGGGGGCATGAGGAGAAGGGGATGACAGAGGATGAGATGGCTGGATGGCATCACTGACTCGATGGAGGTGAGTTTGAGTGAACTCCGGGAGTTGGTGATGGACAGGGAGGCCTGGCATGCTGCGATTCATGGGGTTGCGAAAAGTCGGACATGACTGAGTGACTGAACTGAACTTTATAGTTTTACCAAAAATTTGAAGATGTTTACAGTCCTATACAGAAAGGATACAGTTTCAGAATAAAATGTTTCCTAAGCCTAGTGAACACTTCTCACACATGGTCTCTTTTTCGTTGACCATGTGCCTTGCTGAGGTCTGTCCTAATGACATGATTCTGGGCTCCTTTCTCACCCAGGTTCTATTCTTTTAATAACAGATACTTTCAAACATCCCAAATTCAGTTTTCTTAATTTTGCAGAAAAAGTAACCTCCTAATTTGAGTCAATCATCTCACCACTATACGAGCTCAAAAGGCCTTCCTTTCCCAACCAAAGAAACCAATGAAACTCTTTGCTAAACAAGCAACCATCAACAAAAAAGGTAACACATGGCATAAGAGAAATTCTGTAATAAATAATAGTCAAGATACAAGTTAAAAATATTTTCTCAAAGTACAGTCTTACTGAAACAGATAGAACAGAATGAATTTGATATAAGCAGTTTACAAATTAGTAGACTTGAAATTAGAAGGCTAACAGTTTAGTCTAAATTTTTTCTTTAAATCATTAACCGTTCTGAACTTCATTTTACTATTGATGAAATAAATATATTTATAGGATGTGCATGTACTGGTTTCACTGCACAAAGGTAAAAAGAAAATACTTGCCAAAAGCAAGATTTAAAATATTTACAGACGTAAAATGAATTATAGTCAAAGCCATTTTAGAAACTTCAGTATCTGGCATTTAAAGGAAACATTTTTTCATAGTCAGAGAATGGATACATGTGAGCAGAAATCAGAGATTATGATGCATGCTTCTAAAAGTAAGTGGTGCTGCTGCTGCTAAGTCACTTCAGTCGTGTCCAACTCTGTGCGACCCCATAGACGGCCTCCTACCAGGCTCCCCTCTCCCTGGGATTCTCCAGGCAAGAACACTGGAGTGGGTTGCCATTTCCTTCTCCAATGCATGAAAGTGAAAAGTGAAAGTGAAGTCGCTCAGTCGTGTCCGACTCTTAGCGACCCCATGGACTGCAGCCCACCAGGTTCCTCTATCCATGGGATTTTCCAGGCAAGATTACTGGAGTGGGGTGCCATTGCCTTCTCCAAAAAGTAAGTGGTAGGTGAGCACAACTCCAATGAAACAGTGTTGCTCTAATGTTATCTAGGTGATTTTCTTCACTTGTTGCTCATTCTATCAGAGGTATCTCAAATTTGACCACTTGAAGACCATTTTCTTTTTCCAAAAAACTAAAAGTTTGATATCACAAAAAAACACAGATAGCATTTCTAATTTAATGTTATTACTAAATAGGAAAAATGGGGGGATACAATAGTGTGTAAATAGAAAAAAGAAGTTCCAGATAGAAAAACAGGAAGTAAATTATTGAGAAAAGGCACACATTTTCTTAATCATGTTATGAAAAAAAAAAAGGATAATAAGGCTGCAACTAAAAATATTTAATTAATATTTAATTACCACAGAATCTCCTTGTCATATCAATAGCTGCACAGACACATACTCTCTGATCAAAATCATCTAGGCAGGGTTGTTCTCAGAGCAAGTTTAACATCTTTGTTCCTCAAACTGTAGATTAAGGGGTTCAGCAAAGGAACCGTATTGGTGTAAAAAACAGAAGAGATTTTTCCTTCATCCATAGACACGGCAGAAGATGGTTTGAGATACACAAATGAAATTGATCCAAAGAAGAGAGAAACAGCAATGACGTGGGAACTGCAGGTGCCAAAGGCTTTGGATCTGCCCTCTTTGGAGCTGATTTGAAGGATATTGGAGAGGATGAAAACATAAGAGATAAAGATGGTGATACTGGGCACAATGACATTGAACCCTGCTATAATGGAATCTACCAGCTCATTGACATAGGTGCTTGTGCAGGAGATCTTGAGCAGAGGCATGATATCACACATATAATGGTTGATGGTGTTTGCCTCACAGAAGGCCAGGCTCAGCATGCATTCAGTGAGAACCATGGCACCAGCAAATGCCATGAAGTATGAACCAAGCATAAGGCTGGAACACACTTTAGGGGTCATGGCAACATTATACAAAAGTGGGTTACAGATAGCCACATAGCGATCATAGGCCATTGATGTCAGCACATAGCATTCAGAAATGACAAAAAAACTGAGAAAAAAGAGCTGGGTCATGCACCCCATGTAAGAAATAATATTCTTCTTTGATATGAAGTTAATCAGCATTTTGGGTGTAAACACAGAAGAATAACAGAAATCTATGAAGGACAAGTTAAAGAGGAAAAAGTACATGGGGGTGTGTAGGTGTGAACTCAGCCCTATAAGGATTAACAAGCCCAAATTTCCCATCACAGTGACCATATACATTCCTAGAAAGAGGAAGAAGAGCGGGAGCTGGAGATCTGGTTGGTCTGTTAATCCCAACAAAATGAACTGAGTCACGGAAGAGCCATTTCCTGGAGCCATTCTTCTCTAAGCAAATCTGTGAGCACAGGAGAAAAGGTTTACACCGAGGAAAAACAGCTTTTCTCCAACAATTCTTCTCACATAGTGAGGTATGTACAGGGAATGACTAAAACTATCCAAAACTTGATCCATAGAATTTCTTTACCATTACCATGGAGATGCGAGACAAGAGTTTTCCCTTCTAAGGTGTTATAAACTAAGCAGCAAAAAAATCACCACAGTTTAACCTACAGAGTGAAGAGAACACCTGCCATATGCAAACATAACTGTTGGCGGGGTGGGGAGGGGGAAGGAAAGGGAAAAGAAGTTTGAACCAGAACAGAAATTTCCTTCTCTCATCTCACCATTTCTTCTTCATGCACTTGGACCCACCCCTCACCAATAAATTGAACCCTATGGACCATAGCCCACTAGGCTCCTCTGTCCATGGGGACTCTCCAGGCAAGAAGACTGGAGTGGGTTGCCATTCCCTCCTTCAGGGGATCTTCCCGACCCAGGGATCGAACTGGTATCTCTCAGTCTCCTGCATTGGCAGGCAGGTTCTTCACCACTAGTGCCACTTGGGAAGCCCAAAATTGAAGGCAGCAACCCTCAGAGCCTGATGCTTTTCTCTAATGAAGATTAGACCTGATGGAGTAGGAGTCAAAGAAACTGTCTTATATAAGATCCTTGGTCTCCATCTCAAATAAGGAAAAGATGAACATAAATGGAATTCAGAAACTCACCCTCCATAAGCCAGAAAATCCAAATTCTTTCTTCTTATTATTGCTATACCCCTGATCCAGGAAGGTCAGTTTCAGATTCATAGGCTTTGGTTTCTTTGATTCTAAGAAAATGCCACCTGCAATTAATCTTTGATATTTCCTGGAAAGTATATTCAGAATTATAGATCATCACCTTGAGTATGACTTTTCACTCTATCAAGGAGCAGAAAGCAATATACAGCCTCTATTAATATCATTCTTACCACACAGTAAGTCACAAAAGATATATTGTGAGTGCAATGGTGCAATGCACTCAGATAAAAAAAGACCGCCACTTCCTCAGTCTCTTCCCCCAGGGAACAGTTTCTGGGTGTAATAGGTAACTAAGGGGATTGTATTTATACCTAGACCACAATATGTCTTTTCTTCCTTATGCAATCAATATTTCATTCAAGTTTTTCCTTCACTGCAGGGATTGTTAACCCTCCAAGGACAAGCCAAAATTAACAACCATTTCCCATTAGTGACATGCAGAAGACCAAGCCCTAGAATCTCCTCCTCTGTATGGCCACACTGATTCAAAAACAATTTCTGTACAAATTCCCTTCGTAAGAAACCCAAAACTTAGTTTAAAAGGATCCTGCACACAGTTTGAGCATGATACCAGTTATGTCGAAGTTGTTCAGAAATTTCAAAATAAACTCTTGCCATATACCTATGGTGGTCAACAACCACATGACTAGGACAAACTTCCCCCAGTTCCCAGATTCTTCCTGGGGAGAGAAAGAGATGTACAACACATACAAAGCCCCAACTTTCTAGGTGCTGTTCTGAAGACTGGCTTCAGGATAACCTGTGCCAGAAAGCTGAGTGGACATAAGGTATGGCATAGTTAGCTGCCTGAGGTGAGAGAAAGAACTGAGATAGCAGTCTGGGCTAGAATTCACCTCCCCTTGGCTTAACACAGCTAGCTGTAGAAAATACTTTTCCTACAGCTTCTCCTTGATTAAGGAAAATGTGCATTGTGCATCCAATGACCTGATTTATCTAGGGGCTGCTTGAGGAATTGACTTTAGTCTCCTTTGTTTTAGGGGCCTGATGGGATCCTAACATGATCCAAATACTTGAGAGCTACTAAAAACAAAGTGGATTGTGCTTTTACAAAGTTAAAGAGGTTTGCTTTTTCTAGCCAGGCTTGATGATATGGGTCTTCTCCAGTACAAAGCCAGTTTATAAGGACAAAATAGGTTGCTATTTTGTCTATATATAGACATAAAAGCAGAAAGTCAAGGTAAAATGAAGGAAAGTCCAATTACACACACACAAAAAAAAAAACTTTCCAAAAGGGCCTAAAAAGTGGCCCTAATGAAACGGATACATGATTTACATGACAGAGATCTCATTTAACAGCCATAAAGATGCTCATTGTAGTCACAGAATAATACATGAACAAAGTGAGAATTTTAGCTTTATGAATACCAAGAAGAAATCATGAATCCAAAGAACACAATAACTGAACGGAATAATTCACTAAAAATTCAAAACTGCAGACTAAAAAAACTGAGGAAAAGAGTCTAAAATTTGGGGGGAGAGACCTTTGAAATAATTCAGTAAATGGAGGAAAAATAAAAAAGAATTAAAAATAGTGGGTAAAGTCTAAGGGATTTATGAAAAATGTCACCTGGACCATACAGGTACTACAGAGTTTCAGAAGAAGAATGTGATAAATGAAGCAAAATATGTCTTGAAGAAAAACTGGCTGAAAAATCCCTGCATCTGTGCAAGGAAACGCATGTCCAGAGCCAGGAAACAAAAAGGATCCCGAAGAAATCAACAGAAAAAAAGCACTTTACAATCAAGTTACAAGAAGTCAAAGACAGAATTTTTTTTTATTGAAGTGTAGTTGATTTACAGTATGTTGTAAGTTTCAGATGCACAATATTTTTATAGATTAAACTCCCTTTAAAGCTATATTAAAATACTGACTGGTTCTCCATCCATATATCTTTATTTTATACATACTGATCTGTATCTCTTAATCCCCTCCTTCCTTCACTGTCTCTCACCTCTTCCCTCTCCCCACTGATAACCACTACTTTGATCTCAGTATCTGTGAGATTGTTTCTGTCCTATTAACTTTTTCCTTTTTATTTTTTATATTCCATATATAAGTGGTAATACAATATTGGTAATTTTCTGTCTGCCCTATTTCACTAAAAAATATTCTCTAGGACCAACCACATTATTACAAATGGTGGGATTTCATTATTTTTATTGGCTGAGTTATATATTATGCATATTAATATATACATATATTATATAGCCCAGCTTTTAAAATATTATATATGATACTTTGCCACTAAATATATATATGTGTGTACACATATATATATGTGTGTGTACATATATACAAATATATGTATATGTATATATACATTTTTGCTGTTATTCAGTCACTAAGGGCATGTCTGACTCTACAACCCCATGGACTGCATCACACCAGGCTTCCCTGTACTTCAGTATCTCACAGTTTGCTTAAACTCATGTCCATTGAATCAGTTATGCCATCCATCCATCTCATCCTCTGTCACTCACTTCTTCTCCTGCCCTCAATCTTTTCCAGCATCAGGGTCTTTTCCAGTGAGTGGGTTCTTCATATCGGGTAGTCAAAGTATTGGAGTTCAGCCTTCCAATGAATATTCCAGGTTGATTTCCTTTAGGATCAACTGGTTTGATCTCCTTGCTGTTCAAGGGACTCTCAAGAGTCTTCTCCAGCACCACAGCTCAAAAACATCAATTCTCCTAGATCATTACCATTAAAGCTCATCACTTACTTTAGCTTTTTTTTTTTGATGTATATTATATGGGTTTGAACAAATTTATAATGACATAAATCCACCATTATAGTATCATACAGAATAGTTTCATTGTCTAAGAATTAATCTGTGCTCTGCCTATGGATCCTTCTCTCCCCTGGCAACTAATGATCTTTTTACTGTCTCCATAGTTTTGCCTTTTTCAAAATGGTATGTAACTGGAGTCATATAGTATGTAGCCTTTTCAGATGGACTTCTTTCATTTAGTAATATGAATTAAGTTTCCTCCAGCCTTTTCAAAGCTTGATGGCTCATTTCTTTATAGTGCTGTATAATATAACAGTCTGGATGTGCCACAGTGTATTTATCCACTCACCTTCTGAGGGGCATTTTATTAGCTTCTAGGTTTAAGCATTCAGAAAACTAAGATCATGGCATCTGGTCCCACCACTTCATGGAAAATAGATGGAGAAACAGTGGAAAAAGTGTCAGACTTTATTTTTTTGGCCTCCAGAATCACTGCAGATGCTGATTGCAGCCAGGAAATTAAAGGACGCTTACTCCTTGGAAGGAAAGTTATGACCAACCTAGAGAGCATATTAAAAAGCAGAGACATTGCCAACCAAGGTCCGTCTAGTCAAGGCTATGGTTTTTCCCGTGGTCATGTATGGATGTGAGAGTTGGACTGTGAAGAAAGCTGATCGTCGAAGAATTGATGCTTTTGAACTGTGGTGCTGGAGAAGACTCTTGAGAGTCCCTTGGACTGCAAGAACATCCAACCAGTCCATTCTAAAGGAGATCAATCCTGGGTGTTCATTGGAAGGACTGATGCTAAAGCTGAAACTCCAATACTTTGGCCACCTCATGCGACGAGTTGACTCACTGGAAAAGAGTCTGATGCTGGGAGGGATTGGGGGTGGGAGGAGAAGGGGACGACAGAGAATGAGATGGCTGGATGGCATCACCAGCTCGATGGACGTGAGTTTGAGTGAACTCCGGGAGTTGGTGATGGACAGGGAGGCCTGGCGTGCTGTGATTCATGGGGTTGCAAAGAGTCAGACACGACTGAGTGACTGAACTGAACTGAACTGAGGTTTAAGCGATTATGAATAAATATGCTATAAAAATCCATGTGCAGGTTTTTATGTGGATATAAGTTTTCAATTCATTTGGGTAAATTCTAAGAATTGCTGGATCTCATGGTAAGAGTAGGATTAGTTTTATAAGAAATTGCCAAACTGACTTCCAAAGTGGCTGTACCTTTCAGAATTCTCATCACCCATGAAGGAGAATTCCTGGAGTTTCACATTCTCTCCAGGACTTCATGTTGTTTATATTCCAGATTTCAGCCACTCTAATATGGTGTACTAGTATCTCATTTATTAAAAAGTATCTCGTTTTATTAAATCATGGTTGATTTATAATGCTCTGTTAATTTCTGTTGAATAGCAAAATGATTCAGTTATACATTTCTCTATATATATATTCTTTTTCATATTCTTTCCCATTATAGTTTATTATAGGATAACAACTGTAGTTTCCTGAGGTATACAGTAGGAGCTTGTCTATCCATTTCCTATATAAAAGATTGCACATGCTAATCCCAAACTTCCAATATATCCTTCTCCAACCACCACTCCCTTCCCCTGGCAACCCTGAATTTGTTCTCTGTATCTGTGTGGTTCTATTTCATTGTTGCTTTCATTTGCATTTTCTCGATGCCATATGATGTTGAGCATCTTTTCACATGCTTATTTGTCATTTGTTTATCTTTTTGGTTAGATATCTGTTAAGGTCTTTGACTCATTTATAAATAATCTTGCTTTCTATTGTATAGCACATGGAACTCTGCTCAATGTTATGTGCCACCAGGATGGGAGCGGGGTTTGGGGGAGAATGGGAACATGTATATTTGACAGAGTCCTTTGGCCGTCCACCTGAAACTACCACAACACTGTTAACCAGCCATATGCCAATACAAAATAAAAAATTTGAAAAAAATAAAGCATCAAGTACTTGGCAGGATCTAGAGAATTTTATGATTAGTGAAATATCTCATATAGAAACATAGTATAAGATACCAGTTATATGGGAATCTAAAATATAAAACAAACAAATGTATACAACAAAACAGAAAGAGGCTCACAAACAAAGGAAAAAAACTACAGGCGAACCATCAAGGAGAGGGGCAAGACGGGCATACAGGATTAAGAAATAAAAATTACTATGTATAAAACAGATAAGCAACAAGGAGTTATTTTATAGCACAGGGAATTATACAATTATCTTGTAATAATTTTAATGAAATATATTTCTGTAAAAACACTAAAACACTATGCTGTACACCTGAAAATAATGTTGTAAATCAACTATATTTCAATAAAAATGCATTTAAAAAATAAATTCCAGCATGAAAAGATGTTTGTAGTTAGAAAATTATAATAAAAGAGTCTTGGAAAAACCAAAAGGAGTTAATACTACATTTTGAGTGGCTTGATGAACGATTTCGGGCACAGGAATCAAGGGAGGTAAATTGAACTGGCAAGAGAACACTTAGAGTGAAAGGCTTATATAGCTATCTAATCTTATCTAAATAATTTATTTCCAAAATATTTTGTATAAAATATTTACATGACTCTGTGTACACTTAAAGTATGTCTACCAAGTGTTTAATTAAGAAAACTAGCAAGAACTCACGAAGCTATATGTGATCACAGTTTTTAATTATAAATAGGTCTATTTATACAAATAATTCTCCAAGTAAAAAGACAATCAGAAACATCAATGACAGCACCAAATTCATTCACAATAATTTGACTAAATAAGCTCTTTCAAAACTTATCTCATAACATTCAGCTAGATTTTTTACAATAAATACACAAGGAGAAAAATATACCTATAAGTACTGAATCAACTATGTTGGAAATATTTTATGACCTTGGTATATATTAAATTGAATGTTTAATTATTTATTAAACCATAAATGAATGTTCAGTGAACATCTAGTATGTCTGTTATGTTTGATGATAAAAAAGAAAAATAGGTATTTTCAACCTTTATCATATTACCATAAATTATCTAAAAACAAAATATTCTTATATTTAAAGATGAATAAAGATGAATTATGATGGTTACTAGACAACAATTCCAAATAAAATCATCAAAATTCTAATGTAAATGTGCGCTTATTTGTGGAATGTAATTTTTCTATTAGATTTTATGAATGAAATATCAATTACTGATCAAAAATTCTCTTTTCAGCTCAGTTCAGTTCAGTCGCTCAGTCGTCTCCGACTCTTTGCAAACCCATGAATCACAGCACGCCAGGCCTCCCTGTCCATCACCAACTCCTGGAGTTCACTCAAACTCATGTCCATCAAGTCGGTGATGTCATCCAGTCATCTCATTCTCTGTCGTCCCCGTTTCCTCCCACCCCCAATCCCTCCTAGCATCAGACGCTTTACCAGTGAGTCAACTTGTTGCATAAGGTGGCCAAAATATTGGAATTTCAGCTTTAGCATCAGTAATTCCAATAAACACCCAGGATTGATCTCCTCCAGAATGGACTGGTTGGATCTCCTTGCAGTCCAAGGGACTCTCAAGAGTCTTCTCCAACACCACAGTTCAAAAGCATCGATTCTTCGGCAATCAGTTTTCTTCACAGTCCAACTCTCACATCCATACATGACCACAGGAAAAAACATAGCCTTGACTAGACGGACCTTGGTTGGCAAAGTAATGTCTCTGCTTTTTAATATGCTATCAAGGTTGGTCATAACTTTCCTTTCAAGGAGTAACCGTCTTTTAATTTCCTGGCTGCAATCAGCATCTGCAGTGATTCTGGAGGCCAAAAAAATAAAGTCTGACACTGTTTCCCCATCTATTTCCCATGAAGTGATGGGACCAGATGCCATGATCTTTGTTTTCTGAATGTTGAGCTTCAAGCCAACCTTTTCACTCTCCTCTTTCACTTTCATCAAGAGGCTTTTTAGTTCCTCTTCACTTTCTGCCATAAGGGTGGTGTCATCTGCATATCTGAGGTTATTGATATTTCTCCCGGCAATCTTGATTCTAGCTTGTGCTTCTTCCAGCCCAGCCTTCCTCATGATGTACTCTGCATATAAGTTAAATAAGCAGGGTGACAATATACAACCTTGACATACTCCTTTTCCTATTTGGAACCAGTCTGTTGTTCCATGTCCAGTTCTAACTGTTGCTTCCTGACCTGCATACAGGTTTCTCAAGAGGCAGGTCAGGTGGTCTGGTATTCCCTACTCTTTCAGAATGTTCCACAGTTTATTGTGATCCACACAGTCAAAGGCTTTGTCATAGTCAATAAAGCAGAAATAGATGTATTTCTGAAACTCTCTTGCTTTTTCCATGATCCAGCAGATATTGGAAATTTGATCTCTCATTCCTCTGCCTTTTCTAAAACCAGCTTGAACATCTGGAAGTTCACCATTCACGTATTGCTCAAGCCTGGCTTGGAGAATTTTGAGCATGACTTTACTAGCGTGTGAGATGAGTGCAATTGTGCAGTAGTTTGAGCATTCTTTGGCATTCCCTTTCTTTGGGATTGGAATGAAGACTGACCTTTTCCACTCCTGTTGCCACTGCTGAGTTTTCCAAATTTGCTGGCATATTGAGTGCAGCACTTTCACAGCATCATCTTTCAGGATTTGAAATAGCTCATTTGGAATTCCATCACCTCCACTAGCTTTGTTCGTAGTGATGCTCTCTAAGGCCCACTTGACTTCACATTCCAAGATGTCTGGCTCCAGGTGTGTGATCACGCCATCGTGATTATCTTCGTCGTGAAGATCTTTTTTGTACAGTTCTTCTGTGTATTCTTGCCACCTCTTCTTAATATCTTCTGCTTCTTTTAGGTCCATACCATTTCTGTCCTTTATCGAGTCCATCTTTGCATGTACTGTTCCCTTGGTATCTCTAATTTTCTTGAAGAGATCTCTTGTCTTTCCTATTCTGCTGTTTTCCTCTATTTCTTTGCATTGATCACTGAGGAAGGCTTTCTTATCTCTCCTTGCTATTCTTTGGAACTCTGCATTCAGATGCTTATATCTTTCCTTTTCTCCTTTGCTTTTCACTTCTCTTCTTTTCACAGCTATTTGTAAGGCCTCCTCAGACAGCCATTTTGCTTTTTTGCATTTCTTTTGCATGGGGATGGTCTTGGTCCCTGTCTCCTGTACAATGTCACGAACCTCCATCCAGAGTTCATCAGGCACTCTATCTATCAGATCTAGTCCCTTAAATCTATTTCTCACTTCCACTGTATAATCATAAGGGATTTGATTTAGGTCATATCTGAATGGTCTAATGGTTTTCCCTACTTTCTTCAATTTAAGTCTGAGTTTGGCAATAAGGATTTCATGATCTGAGCCACAGTCAGCCTCTGGTCTTGTTTTTGCTAACTATATACAGCTTCTCCATCTTTGGCTGCAAAGAATATAATCAATCTGATTTCGGTGTTGACCATCTGGTGATGTCCATGTGTAGAGTCTTCTCTTGTGTTGTTGGAAGAGGGTGTTTGCTATGACCAGTGCGTTCTCTTGGCAAAACTCTATTAGCCTTTGCCCTGCTCCATTCCGTGCTCCAAGGCTGAATTTGCCTGTTACTCCAGGTGTTTCTTGACTTCCTACTTTGCATTCCAGTCCCCTATAATGAAAAGGACATCATTTTTGGGTGTTAGTTCTGAAAGGTCTTGTAAGTCTTCATAGAACCATTCAACTTCGGCTTCTGGTTGGGGCATTCCAGTCCCCTATAATGAAAAGGACATCATTTTTGGGTGTTAGTTCTGAAAGGTCTTGTAAGTCTTCATAGAACCATTCAACTTTGGCATTACTGGTTGGGGCATAGACTTGGATTACTGTAATATTGAATGGTTTGCCTTGGAAATGAACAGAGATCATTCTGTCGTTTTTGAGATTGCATCCAAGTGAAAAGTATAGTTATGTACAATATTATATGAGTTACAGATGTACAATATAGTGATTCACAATTCTTAGAGGTTATATTCCATTTACAGCTATTATAAAATACTGGTTATATCTCCTGTGTTGTACAATATATTCTTAAAGCTTATTTTATACATAATAGTTTATACTTCTTAATCACCTATCCTTTTATTGCCTCTTCCCACTTCCTTTTCCCCAGAGATAAACATAAATTTTTTTCTCTACATCAATGAGTCTATATCTCTTTTGCTGTATTCACTAATTTTTTACAGTTTTCTGATTTCGCATATAAGTAATATCATCTTTGCCTTTTTTGCCTGACTTAAACCACTTAGCATAATACCCTCCAAGTCCATTGATGTTGCTGTAAATGGGAATTTTTCATTCTTTTGATGGATGAGTAATGTTCCATTGTATATATTTACCACATCTTATCCCTTCAATCTGTTGTTGGAGATTTAGGATTCTCCCATATCATGGCAATTATAAATAATGCTGCACTGAATATTGGGGTACAAATATCTTTTTGAATTAGTGTTTTCATATTTTTCAGATATATACACAGGAGTGGAATTACTGGACTTTTGGTATTTCTATTTCTAGTTTTCTGAGATAACTCCACACTGGAAAATTCCCACTTTCAAGCTCATTCAGAAACAACTCTCCAGAAGTTAGATCTGTCCCTTCACAGTTCTTTTTTACTCCATTTTTTTCACAAGATGAGCAGTGGCTGCAAAAAGTGGTATCTGCAATTTTAGCTGTGTGATTCTGAGCAAGTCACAGAAATATTTCCTCAGCAAAAAAATCAGATAAAGAGATTTCTCTTTTAGACCATTTGTAAAATTCTAGGACACATTATTTTCTACTGATTTAAATTTTCCTCTAATAGAGGGAAGGAGTCAAATTTATGAACTAAAAGAGTAAATATCAATAAGACAATGTTTCTGCCAAATACTTTTGTTTTCTTTTGAAAAGTGGGAAACACATCTTTCTTTGCAAAAGGGAAGCTGTCTTACATAGTTAGACAATGAATCCTGACCTTATGTTTCACAACATATTCTGTAGTCAAATATACCACTGTGAAACTTTTAATCACAATTACAATCCACTGATAGGCAAGTTGGTAACAATTTCAATTATATTTATGACATCAATTGACCAATAAACTAAAAGCAGGCATTTTTATTGGTGTGGATTGAGAAAGGTAGATAGAATAGTTTAGCTTATTCATTCTCAAGTACCTTCAAGAATAAAAGAATTATGGTTCAACAAATTATTCAATTTCTTTACCTATGTGGCACCTAAAATACAGAATAGGAGCTATTACTAAAAGAAAATCCAGAAAATTTTTTGAAATGTGGGAGGGATTGGGGGCAGGAGGAGAAGGGGACGACAGAGGATGAGATGGCTGGATGGCATCACCGACTTGATGGACATGAGTCTGAGTGAACTCCGGGAGTTGGTGATGGACAGGGAGGCCTGGCGTGCTGTGATTCATGGGGTCACAAAGAGTCGGACACGACTGAGTGACTGGACTGAACTGAACTGAACTGAGCATCTTTACTATGTCCACATATTTGTCATGACTTCTCTGTGTTAATTGAGTGGTAAGTAATGACAGCACTGATACAGGAAAGGGCTCTATGTAATGAAAGCAAGAAAGAAAAGAATTGGTCAGACTGCATACTACTCTATGGCATACCTTGGATGAGTTGACACACAAGGGAAATAGTAGTGTTATCATCAGATGGGAAAGGTAATTGGTCCCTACTCTCCAAATGCTATGGGATCACTTAGGACTGAGGATGATTCTCCAGTCAAATAGGCCCACAGTGTTACATTATGTGGCAAGAGAAGAACAGGCATCAGACATTAGAGATGAAATCCTGTAAAGAAGACATGAGGAAGACAAAGGAAAATGTGAAAAAAGAATGAGAGGAAGAGGATAAAGTCGAGGTATAAATGGTTTGGTTCAGTTTGTAATTCTCTTCAGGATTTTCTTCACAGCAATTTTGACATCCCTGTTCCTGAGGCTATATGAGAGAATTCAGAATGGGTACCACATTGGTGGAAAAGAGTGAGAAAAAGTTTCCCTCTTCCACAAACCCAGAAGATGATGGTCTGACATTAGTGAGCAGCCCAAATCCATAAAATAGACCAACTGAGGTAATATGGGAAAACAGGTGTTCAAGGCTTTGCATCAACCTTTAGATGATGGTATATGAAGAATATTGAAAAGAATCAAAGTGTAAGAAATAAAGATAACGAGGCTAAATACTATTACAACTGTCCCCACAACAGCAGAAACTACAATCCTATTGGCATAAATGCTGCTGCAGGTGAGCTGGAGAAGCTGGAGATGTCACACATGAAATGGTTGATGATGTTGGAGTCACAAAAGTTCAGCCTCATCATACACCCTGTGTGGACCATGGCTCCAGGAAACCCCATCACATACAAACCAGACATCAGCAGAGAACACATCTGAGGGGACATGGCCATTGTGTACAGCAAGGGCTTAAGATGGCCACATAGCAATCATAGGCCATGACTGTCAACACATAGCACTCAGAGCTGACAAAAAAGCACAAGAAAAATACCTGAGACAAACATCCTGTAAAGGAGATAGCATATTCTCAAAAATAAGGCTCATTAGCATTTTGGGGGTAAAGACAGATGAGTAACAAAGATCAATAAAAGAGAGATTGAAGAGAAAAAACTACATAGGGTTGTGCAGGTGTGAATTTAGACAGATTAGATTCATTAAGCACAAATTGTCCACCACAATGATCATGTGGTTCAGCAGAAACAGGAAAAACAGAGATAGCTGGAGTTTAGGTTGTTCTGTCAATCCCATAAGGATAAACTCAGTCACAGAGGAGGCATTTTCCATATTCATTTACTACCCAGTTGTGATCTGTAGGAACAGGGGCAGAAACTCGGATTCACAATGGACCTTCATGGACTTATCCTCTGTTTCCCAAGTAAGAGCTGGATCTCTTGGTTTATAACCACAGGGTTGTCTAAAGACACTCATCAAAGTATCCGAAATACAAGACCTGTAATGATTATTCCCGCAGATTCCTCATTTTCTTCTTTCTGTCCTTACTCCTCTTGTTTGTCTCTGTGCTTAAAAAATACTGGTAGACTCCCAGTGTCTCTGCACATCATTCTTCCTTCTCTCCAGGCTCTGTTCAGGATCAGGGCTGAAAAGAACAATAAATAGGTAGTGTTCCTCAGAACCCTCAATTTATACAGTCTGAGGTTTGAAAGGAATTGAGACACAGGTGATTCAAACCTGACCTTCTTTTTCCTCGGTGCCTCACTGATACTGAACCGTAGGACTCCTTCTACCTTAGAAGGTCAGAGTTTCTGACAAGGGAAAAAACAGTATCCATCACTGTGGTCATCAGTCTTTGACATGCTAAGGGAACAGTTCAGTTCAGTTCAGTTCAGTTCAGTTGCTCAGTCGTGTCCAACTCTCCACGACCCCATGAATCACAGCACGCCAGGCCTCCCTGTCCATCACCAACTCCCAGAGGTCACTCAAACTCATGTCCACAGAGTCGGTGATGCCATCCAGCCATCTCATTCTCTGTCGTCCCCTTCTCCTCCCGCCCCCCACCTTTCCCAGCATCAGAGTCTTTTCCAGTGAGTCAACTCGTTGCATGAGGTGGCCAAAGTATTGCAGTTTCAGCTTTACCATCAGTCCTTCCAATGAACACCCAGGATCGATCTCCCTTAGAACGGACTGGTTGGATCTCCTTGTGGTACAAGGGACTCTCAAGAGTCTTCTCCAACACCACAGTTCAAAAGCATCAATTCTTCGGCGCTCAGCTTTCTTCACAGTCCAACTCTCACATCCATACATGACCACCGGAAAAACCATAGCCTTGACTAGACGGACCTTTGTTGGCAAAGTAATGTCTCTACTTTTTAATATACTATCTAGGTTGGTCATAACTTTCCTTCCAAGGAGTAAGCGTCTTTTAATTTCCTGGCTGCAATCAGCATCTTCAGTGATTTTGGAGTCCAAAAAAATAAAGTCTGACACTGTTTCCACTGTCTTTCCATCTATTTCCATGAAGTGATAGGACCAGATGCCATGATCTTTGTTTTCTGAATGTTGAGCTTCAAGCCAACCTTTTCACTCTCCTCTTTCACTTTCATCAAGAGGCTTTTGAAGGGAACAGGCCATAATTTTTATGTGAGAATTCTCCCAGAAGGTTTTCTTCACTTGCAAGGACAACATCCACCTTCAGTTCAGTTCAGTTCAGTTGCTCAATCATGTCCGACTCTTTGCAACACCATGGACTACAGCAGCCCAGGCCTTCCTGTCTATCACCAACTTACGGAGTTTACCCACATTCGTGTACACTGAGTCGGTGATGCCATACAACCATCTCATCCTCTGTCGTTCCCTTCTCCTCCTGCCTTCAATCTTTCCCAGCATCCAGGTCTTTTCAAATGAGTCAACTCTTTGCATCAGTATTGCCAAAGTATTGGAGTTTCAGCTTAAACGTCAGTCCTTCCAATGAACACCCAGGACTGATCTTTAGGATGAACTGGTTGGACCTCCTTGCAGTCCAAGGGACTCTCAAGAGTCTTCTCCAGCACCACAGTAAAAAAGCACCAATTCTTTGGCACTCTGCTTTCTTCACAGTCCAACTCTCCCATCCATACGTGACTACTGGAAAAACTATAGCCTTGACTAGATGGACGTTTGTTGGCAAAGTAATGTCTCTGCTTTTTAATATGCTGTCTAGGTTGGTCATAACTTTCCTTCCAAGGAGTAAGCGTCTTTTAATTTCATGGCTGCAATCAGCATCTGCAGTGATTTTGGAGCCCAAAAAAATAAAGTCTGACACTGTTTCCCCATCTATTTCCCATGAAGTGATGGGACCAGATGCCAGGATCTTTGTTTTCTGAATGTAGAGCTTTAGGCCAATGTTTTCACTCTCCTACTCTCCTTCATCAAGAAACGTTTTAGTTCCTCTTCACTTTCCGCCATAATGGTGGTGTCATCTGCATATCTGAGGTGATTGATATTTCTCCCAGCAATCTTTATTCCAGCTTGTGCTTCTTCCAGCCCAGCATTCCTCATGATGTACTCTGCATATAAGTAAAATATATAAGTGACAATATACAGCTTTGATGTACTCCTTTTCCTATTTGGAACCAGTCTGTTGTTCCATGTCCAGTTCTAACTCTTGCTTCTGGACCTGAATACAGGTTTCTCTAGAGGCAGGTCAGGGGGTCTGGTATGCCCATCTCTTTCAGAATTTTCCACAGTTTACTGTGATCCACACAGTCAAAGGTTTTGGCATAGTCAATAAAGCAGAAATAGATGTTTTTCTGGAACTCCTGCTTTTTCGATGATCCAGCGAATGCTGGCCATTTGATCTCTGGTTCCTCTGCCTTTTCTAAAACCAGCTTAATATCTGAAACTCCACGGTTCACGTATTGCTGAAGCCTGGCTTGGAGAATTTTGAGCATTCCATTACTAGCAGGTGAGATGAGTGCGATTGTGTGGTAGTTTAAGCATTCTTTGGCATTGCCTTTCTTTGGGATTGAAATGAAAACACCTTTTCCAGTCCCGTGGCCACTGCTGAGTTTTCCAAATTTGCTGGCATATTGAGTGCAGCACTTCCACAGCATCATCTTTCAGGATTTGAAATGGCTCAACTGGAATTCCATCACCTCCACTAGCTTTATTCATAGTGATGCTTCCTAAGACCCATTCCAGGATATCTGGCTCTAGGTGAGTGATCACACCATTGTGATTATCTGGGTCATGAAGATCTTTTTTTGTACAGTTTTTCTGTGTATTCTTACCATCTCTTCCTAATATCTTCTGCTTCTGTTAGATCCATACCGTTTCTGTCCTTTATTCAGCCCATCTTTGCATGAAATGTTCCCTTGGTATCTCTAATTTTCTTGAAGAGATCTCTAGTCTTTCCCATTCTATTATTTTCCTCTATTTCTTTGCACTGATAACTGAGGAAGGCTTTCTTATCTTTCCTTGCTATTCTTTAAGACTCTACTTTCAAATGGTTATGTCTGTCCTTTTCTCCTTTGCTTTTCACTTCTTTCTTTTTTTTTATTTTTTTATTTTTTCAAAAACAATTTTAGGAATCTTGTATGCAGGTCAGGAAGCAACAGTTAGAACTGGACATGGAACAACAGACTGGTTCCAAATAGGAAAAGGTGTACGTCAAGGTTGTATATTGTCACCTTGCTTATTTAACTTATATGCAGAGTACATCATGAGGAACGCTGGGCTGGAAGAAGCACAAGCTGGAATCAAGATTGCTGGGAGAAATATCAATAACCTCAGATATGCAGATGACACTACCCTTATGGCAGAAAGTGAAGAGGAACTCAAAAGCCTCTTGATGAAAGTGAAAGAGGAGAGTGAAAAGGTTGGTTTGAAGCTCAACATTCAGAAAACAAAGATCATGGCATCTGGTCCCATCACTTCATGGGAGATAGATGGAAAAACAGTGGAAACAGTGTCAGACTTTGTTTTTTTGGGCTCCAAAATCACTGCAGATGCTGATTGCAGCCATGAAATTAAAAGACGCTTGCTCCTTGGAAGGAGAGTTATGACCAGCCTTGATAGTATATTAAAAAGCAGAGACATTACTTTGCCAACCAAGGTCCGTCTAGTCAAGGCAATGGTTTTTCCGGTGGTCATGTATGGATGTGAGAGTTGGACTGTGAAGAAGGCTGATCGCCGAAGAGTCGATGCTTTTGAACTGTGGTGTTGGAGAAGACTCTTGAGAGTCCCTTATACTGCAAGGAGATCCAACCAGTCCATTCTAAAGGAGATCAATCCTGGATGTTCATTGGAGGGACTGATGCTAAAGCTGAAACTGCAATACTTTGGCCACCTCATGCGACGAGTTGACTCACTGGAAAAGACTCTGATGCTGGGAAAGGTTGGGGGCGGGAGGAGAAGGGGACGACGGAGAATGAGATGGCTGGATGGCATCACCGACTCTGTGGACATGAGTTTGAGTGAACTCCGGGATTTGGTGATGGACAGGGAGGCCTGGCGTGCTGTGATTCATGGGGTCGCGGAGAGTCGGACACGACTGAGCGACTGAAATGAACTGAACTGAACTGACTTAAAAACAACCTTATCTTAAAATGGAGTAACTTTGGTTTTACGAGCAGCAAGCAAAGTACAGAAGCAAAAATGCATTACAGGAGCATTAAGTTCTACATTAGGTCACAGCCTCTAATCTGAAATCACACCCATAATATCATTTTTCAGGATATCTGGGAAATAGTTATTTCCCAGGATGCCTGAACCATAGCTACTCTATTTTGACTTTTAATTGTAAGAAAAAATAAAAAAAAATTTTTAATAGCCAAAGCAGATTTCACCATTAATGACATCAGTGTTTTTCTAGGTATGAGAAGATGCAAGAATTGGAACTCATAAAACCTTTTTCTGAAAAGATCTAACTATCTGAAGGCCTGTTCTGCCAGTTGATTTTGTTTTTTTTTTCAGAGCACAGAGTGCCTCATTCCTGATTTTCACCCTGAACTTCTTTCAGGGGGTGTTGAAGGTCAGCAGCTTGCAATGGTCATGATGCAATCTTTGTAGAGGCAGCTGGCAAGTACCAACTTCCAGTCAGCAGGGTCCCTTCATAGCCACATATCTGACCATGTGACACCATTTCATGGCCATTGTGTCCTGCAGTGCTGGGAAGGCTCATTCCCAGGTCTAGGGAAGTGATGGGCCACTCAGTGTGCTAAAATTGGACCAGGCCTTGCAAGTAGCAAAAGTCTCTGGACCACTGTCTTACTAGCCTCCTGGTCCAGGAAAATATTTCCTCTTGTTGCTTTTTCCCATACCCAGGGTCACATTATTACAATTATTGATCTCATATGGAACTGTCAGTTCAGCATTATATCACAGGCTCAGTGAAACAAGTGACATAGAAAATAATATAGCCATAGCTAGCAGTTATTAGTAAAATAAGAATTATAAGTCAAGAGCTTTCATTAGATAAAGCCTGGTAACCCAAGTCACCTGACTTCATTCGTTAAATGATTATTCAGTTCAGTTCAGTTCAGTCGCTCAGTCGTGTCCGACTCTCCGCGACCCCATGAATCACAGCACGCCAGGCCTCCCTGTCCATCACCAACTCCCGGAGTACACTCAAACTCATGTCCACAGAGTCAGTGATGCCATCCAGCCATCTCATTCTCCGTCGTCCCCTTCTCCTCCCGCCCCCAACCTTTCCCAGCATCAGAGTCTTTTCCAGTGAGTCAACTCGTCGCATGAGGTGGCCAAAGTATTGGAGTTTCAGCTTTAGCATCAGTCCCTCCAATGAACATCCAGGATTGATCTCCTTTAGAATGGACTGGTTGGATCTCCTTGCAGTATAAGGGACTCTCAAGAGTCTTCTCCAACACCACAGTTCAAAAGCATCGATTCTTCGGCGATCAGCCTTCTTCACAGTCCAACTCTCACATCCATACATGACCACGGGAAAAACCATAGCCTTGACTAGACGGACCTTGGTTGGCAAAGTAATGTCTCTGTTTTTTAATATACTATCAAGGTTGGTCATAACTTTCCTTCCAAGGAGCAAGCGTCTTTTAATTTCATGGCTGCAATCAGCATCTGCAGTGATTTTGGAGCCCAAAAAAACAAAGTCTGACACTGTTTCCACTGTTTTTCCATCTATTTCCCATGAAGTGATGGGACCAGATGCCATGATCTTTGTTTTCTGAATGTTGAGCTTCAAACCAACCTTTTCACTCTCCTCTTTCACTTTCATCAAGAGGCTTTTGAGTTCCTCTTCACTTTCTGCCATAAGGGTAGTGTCATCTGCATATCTGAGGTTATTGATATTTCTCCCAGCAATCTTGATTCCAGCTTGTGCTTCTTCCAGCCCAGCATTCCTCATGATGTACTCTGCATATAAGTTAAATAAGCAAGGTGACAATATACAACCTTGACGTACACCTTTTCCTATTTGGAACCAGTCTGTTGTTCCATGTCCAGTTCTAACTGTTGCTTCCTGACCTGCATACAGGTTTCTCAAGAGGCAGGTCAGGTGGTCTGGGATTCCCATCTCTTTCAGAATGTTCCACAGTTTATTGTGATCCACACAGTCAAAGGCTTTGGCATAGTCAATGAAGCAGAAATAGATGTTTTTCTGGAACTCTCTTGCTTTCTCCATGATCCAGCGGATGTTGGCAATTTGATCTCTGGTGCCTCTGCCTTTTCTAAAACCTGCTTGAACATCTGGGAGTTCACGGTTTACATATTGCTGAAGCCTGGCTTGGAGAATTTTGAGCATGACTTTGCTAGCGTGTGAGATGAGGGCAATTGTCCGGTAGTTTGAGCATTCTTTGGCATTGCCTTTCTTTGGGATTGGAATGAAGACTGACCTCTTCCAGTCCTGTGGCCACTGCTGAGTTTTCCAAATCTGCTGGCATATTGAGTGCAGCACTTTCACAGCATCATCTTTCAAGACTTGTAATAGCTCAACTGGAATTCCATCACCTCCACTAGCTTTGTTAGTAGTGATGCTTTCTAAGGCCCACCTGACTTCACATTCCAAGATGTCTGGCTCTAGGTCAGTGATCACATTATCGTGACTATCTTGGTCGGGAAGATCTTTTTTGTACAGTTCTTCTGTATATTCTTGCCACCTCTTCTTAATATCTTCTGCTTCTTTTAGGTCCATACCATTTCCGTCCTTTATCGAGCCCATCTTTGCATGAAATGTTCCCTTGGAATCTCCAATTTTCTTGAAGAGGTCTTCTGTTTTTCCCATTCTGTTGTTTTCCTCTATTTCTTTGCATTGATCACTGAGGAAGTCTTTCTTATCTCTCCTTGCTATTCTTTGGAACTCTGCATTCAGATGCTTATATCTTTCCTTTTCTCCTTTGCTTTTCGCTTCTCTTCTTTTCACAGCTATTTGTAAGGCCTCCTCAGACAGCCATTTCGCTCTTTTGCATTTCCTGGTTGTACATTATGGAGCATCCTACCGTTATCTGAAGATCGGTTACTGAGATAAGCCTTAGAAACTAACCTAGAGTGTCCTTTTTAATAACTTAATTAAATCTTTTAGCAGTATCACGTAACAAGGAACTGTCTCAGCAATGAGTCTTAGTAAACACTGCTGCTGCTGCTGCTGTGTCACTTCAGTCATGTCCGACTCTGTGTGACCCCATAGACAGAAGCCCACCAGGCTCTCCCGTCCCTGGGATTCTCCAGGCAAGAACACTGGAGTGGGTTGCCATTTCCTTCTCCTAGTAAACACTAGACATTAACAAAACTACACTAGACATTAACAAAACTAGAAACTTAATTTAACAATTTACAAAACTTAATATTCCGTGATTTTTCATTATGGAGGCCCTGTAGCCAGGGAGGCTTTAAACCATCAAATAAAAAATGAGGTTTGTCAGGGAGCTCAGAAAAGCCAAGCAGCCATCTTGGATTTCCCATAGCCCTGACTCTGATTTCCAGCTATTGTTTTTAATTTTCCAATTTAGAAGCAGACTGTTGCCATGGTTTAAGGACATTAGGATGGCACAAGTCTAACAGGGTTTTTGTATAAGCACATGTCTACAAACCCAACAATTGGAGTAATTTCTAAAACTAGCATAAGATCAGGCCTATGGTAGAAAAGCCTTTGATTTATATGCAGAGGGCTAAGAAGTTAAGAAAACATTATTAATGATCATACGAATCAGGTCCAGCATCTTGGGCAAGCTGTCTACCTCCGATGTTGTCGTCTTCTCATCCTGGTGTAGTGTAGTTTCTTCTGAAAAAAGTCCTTCCATCCAGGTTGGAGACAGTCCTTTAAATTATGTCCTTTTTTTTTTTTTTTTAGTCCTGGTTGCAGGTCAAGAGGCATCTGATCTTTATTCAAAGATAGATCACTGAGATAAGCTTCAGAAACAAGCTTAGGGTGTTCTTTAAGAATTCAATTAAATTTTACATTAATATCACATAACAGCAAGGAACTATCCAAGAAATGAGTCTTACTACCGCCATTGGTAGACCGCCATTAACAAACTGGGATTTAACATTTATTGAAACATCCTTTTCTCCCTAAAATCACCCTCATTTCTACCAAATATAACCAAATTAAGACTTGTTTTAAAAATAGGTCTGTTCTCAATAAACTTGACCTGATTATTTATATAACCATAGACCCTTTTTTTTTTTTTTTTTTTTTTGCTGAGACTATAAAAGTCCATAAAGGAGTCTCAAACTTAACTTTTTTTTTAATTTTTTTTTATTGGAGGCTAATTATTTTACAATATTATACTGGTTCCACAGCTATTTGTAAGGCCTCCTCAGACAGCCATTTTGCTTTTTTGCATTTCTTTTTCTTGGGGATGGTCTTGCTCCCTGTCTCCCGTACAATGTCATGAACCTCCATCCATAGTTCACCAGGCACTCTGTCGATCAGATCTAGTCCCTTAAATCTATTTCTCACTTCCACTGTATAATCATTAGGATTTGATTTAGGTCATTCGTGAATGGTCCAGTGGGTTTCCCTACTTTCTTCAATTTAAGTCTGAATTTGGCAATAAGGAGTTCATGATCTGAGCCACAGTCAGCTCCTGGTCTTGTTTTTGCTAACTGTATAGAGCTTCTCCATATTTGGCTGCAAAGAATATAATCAATCTGATTTCAGTGTTGGCCATCTGGTGATGTCCATGTGTAGAGTATTCTCTTGTGTTGTTGGAAGAGGGTGTTTGCTATGACCAGTTTGTTCTCTTGACAGAACTGTTAGCCTTTGCCTTGCTTCATTCTGTACTGCAAGGCCAAATTTACCTGTTACTTTAGGTGTTTCTTGACTTCCTACTTTTGCATTCCAGTCCCCTATAATGAAAAGGACATCTTTTTTGGGTGTTAGTTTTAAAAGGTCTCGTAGGTCTTCATAGAACCATTCAACTTCAACTTCTTCAATGTTACAGGTCAGGGCATAGACTTGGATTATTGTGATACTAAGCAGTTTGCCTTGGAAACAAAAATAGTTCATTCTGTCGTTTTTGAGATTTCATCCAAGTACTGCATTTCGGACTCTTTTGTTGACTATGATGGCTACTCCATTTCTTCTAAGGGATTCCTGCCCACAGTAGTAGATATTATGGTCATCTGAGTTAAATTCACCCATTCTAGTCCATTTTAGTTTGCTGATTCCTAGAATATCGACAATCACTCTTGCCATCTCCTGCTTGACCACTTCCAATTTGCCTTGATTCATGGACCTAACATTCCAGGTTACTATGCAATAGTAAAAGTCCTCTTTACAGCATTGGACCTTGCTTCTATCACCCACCACAGCTGGGTGTTGTTTTTGCTTTGGCTCCATCCCTTCATTCTTTCTGGGGTTATTTCTCCACTGATCTCCAGTAGCATACTAGGCACCTACTGACCTGGGGAGTTCATCTTTTAGTGTCCTCCCTTTTTGCCTTTTCATACTGTTTATATCCACCTTAATGAGCTCCAAAACAATCAGTTGACTCAAGTAGAATTCATTTCATACCCTGTAGTTCTGGGGAAACTGATTAGAAACACAGAAAATAATTCTTTTCCTCATGATTTCCTTTCAAGTTAAATGAACCCACTGACAGTTGAAATTAATGTTTTTTTTTTCCATTCTGTGTCACAGATATTTTGAGACACAATATACTACTCAGTTTACAATTTTAAAATAAGTATTCTTCTTAATCCCCAAGGCAGAAGAATGTGTGTTCTAATATTTACTTTCTTTATCATCTCTTGGAGTCTATGCCCAGTTCCAAAAACAAAAGAATAGCTGGGGCTTTGTCGCTTTACCATGTAGTGTTGGCTTGCAGGTATAGTATTGCAAATCAATAACAATTATATATTTAGATGTTCAAGTTGGTTTTAGAAAAGGCAGAGGAACCAGAGATCAAATTGAAACATCCACTGGATCATGGAAAAAGCAAGAGAGTTCCAGAGAAACATCTATTTCTGCTTTATTGACTATGACAAAGCCTTTGACTGTGTGGATCACAATAAACTGTGGAACATTCTGAAAGAGATGGGAATACCAGACCACCTGACCTGCCTCTTGAGAAACCTATATGCCGGTCAGGAAGCAACAGTTAGAACTGGACATGGAACAACAGACTGGTTCCAAATAGGAAAAGGAGTACGTCAAAGCTGTATATTGTCACCCTGCTAATTTAACTTATATGCAGAGTACATCATGAGGAAGGCTGGGCTGGAAGAAGCACAAGCTAGAATCAAGATTGCCAGGAGAAATATCAATAACCTCAGATATGCAGATGACACCACCCTTATGGCAGAAAGTGAAGAGGAACTCAAAAGCCTCTTGATGAAAGTGAAAGAGGAGAGTGAAAAAGTTGGCTTAAAGCTCAACATTCAGAAAACTAAAATCATGGAATCTGGTCCCATCACTTCATGGGAAATAGATGGGGAAAGAGTGGAAACAGTGTCAGACCTTATTTTTTTGGGCTCCAGAATCACTGCAGATGCTGATTGCAGCCAGGAAATTAAAAGACGCTTACTCCTTGGAAGGAAAGTTATGACCAACCTAGATAGCATATTAAAAAGCAGAGACATTACTTTGCCAACAAAGGTCCGTCTAGTCAAGGCTATGGTTTTTCCGGTGGTCATGTATGGATGTGAGAGTTGGACTGTGAAGAAAGCTGATCGCTGAAGAATTGATGCTTTTGAACTGTGGTGCTGGAAAAGACTCTTGAGAGTCCCTTGGACTGCAAGGAGATCCAACCAGTCCATTCTAAAGGAGATCAGTCCTGGGTGTTCATTGGAAGGACTGATGCTAAAGCTGAAACTCCAATACTTTGGCCACCTCATGCAAAGAGTTGACTCACTGGAAAAGACTCTGATGCTGGGAGGGATTGAGGGCAGGAGGAGAAGGGGACGACAGAGAATGAGATGGTTGGATGGCATCACTGACTCAATGGAGGTGAGTTTGAGTGAACTCCGGGATTTGGTGATGGACAGGGAGGCCTGGCATGCTGTGATTCATGGGTCGCAAGGAGTCAGACAGGACTGAGCGACTGAACTGAACTGAACTGATCCTCCCTCTTGAGCCTCCCTCTCCCCATCATCCCACCCATCCAGGTTGTCACAGAGTGCCAGTCTGGGCAGTGTTCATATAGTGCTATGTACCAGCTTCTCACCATCTACCCATTTTACACATGATAGGGTATATATGTCAGTCCTATTCTCTCAGTTAGTCCCAGTCTCTCTTTCCCCCACTTTGGTCACAAGTTTTTTCTCTACATCAGTGTCTCCATTCCTTCCCTGTAAATAGGTTCATCAGTACTGTTTTTCTAGATTCCATATATATGTGTGTGTGTGTGTGTGTGTGTGTGTGTGTGTGTGTGTGTTAATCCTGTTATCTCAGCTGGTAAAGAATCTGCCTGCAATGCAGGAGACCCCTGTTTGATTCCTAGGTCAGGAAGTCCCCCTGGAGAAGGGATAGGCTACCCACTCCAGTATTGTTGCCTGGAGAATCCCCATGGACAGAGGATCCTCGTGGGATCCTTGTGTCTATAGGGACACAAACAGTCAGACAAGACCGAGCAACTAAGCACAGCACACATACAATATTTGTTTCTCTCTTTCTGACTTACTTCACTCTGTATAATTGGCCTTAGGTTCATCCAGCTCACTAGAACTGACTCAAATGTGTTCCTTTTTATGGCTGAGTAATATTTCAGTGTATATATGTACCACAACTTCTTTATCCATATACATGTCAGGAACAGTTAGGTTGCTTCTGTGTCCTGACTACTGTAAATAGTGCTACAATAAAATTGGGGTATATGTGTCTTTTTCAATTATGGTTTTCTCAGGGAATATGCCCAGTATTTGCATTGATGAGTCAGTGGTAAAGAACCTGCCTGCCTGCCTGCCAACGCAGGAGACACAGATGTAGTTTCAATCCCTGAGTCTGGAAGATACCCTGGAGGAGGACATAGCAACCCATTCCAGTATTCTTGCCTGGCGAATCCCAAGGACAGAGGGACCTGGTGGGCTACAGCTCATAGGGTCACAGAGAGTCAGACACAACTGAAGTGACTTAGCATGCATGCATCCACAAGGTTGTTTTATTCCCAGTTTTTTAAGAAATCTCCATACTGTTCTCCACAGTGGCTATAGCAATTTATGTTCCCACCAAATGTGCAAGAGGTTTTCCTTTTCTCCACATGCTCTCCAGGAATTATTGTTTGTAGATTTTGATAATGGCCATTCTGACTGGTGTGAGGTGATACCTTACTGTAGTTTTGATGTGCATATCTCTAATAATGAGCTATGTTGAGTATCTTTTTCATGGGTTTATCAGTCACCTGTATGTCTTCTTTCAAGGAATGTCTATTTAGGTCTTCTTCCCATTTTTTGGTTGGGTTGTCTATTTTTCTGAGAGTGAGTTGTATGAGTTGCTTGTGTATTTTGAAGATTAATCTTTTGTCAGTTGTCTTATTTGCAATATTTTCTCCAATTCTGAGGGTTGTCTTTTCATTTTGTTTATAGTATTCTTTGCTGTGCAAAAGCTTTTTCATGCTTAGCTGCTCACTCATGTCTGACTCTTTGCAACCCCATGGACAGTAGCCTGGTCTGGAGCCCCCCAGGCTCCTCTCCATGGGACTTTCCAGGCAAGAATATCAGAGTGGGTTGCCATTTCCTTCTCCAGGGATCTTCCCGACCCAGGGATCAAACTTGCATCTTCCTCCATGTCTCCGGCATTTTAGGCAGGTTCTTTATCTGCTGAGCCATCGGGGAAGCCCTAGTTTAACCCCATTTTTTTATTTTTATTTTTATTTCCATTACGCTAGGTGGTGGGTCAAAGAGGATCTTGCTCTGATTTGTGTCAGAGTGTTCTGCCTATATTTTCTGAGTTTATAGTTTCTGACTTTACATTTAGGCCTTTAATTTATTTTTGTGTATGGTGTTAGGAAGTGTTCTAATTTCATTTTCACATGTAGCTGTCCAGTTTTCCCAGCACCACTTATTGAAGAAACTGTCCTTTCTCCACTGTATAGTATATTCTTGCTTCTTTTGTCAAAGATAAGGTGCCCATAGGTGTGTCAGTTTATCTCTGGGCCTTCTATCTTGATCCATGGGTCTATATTTCTGTTTTTGTGCCAGTACCATACTGTCTTGATTACTCTGGCTTTGCAGTATGTTATGAAGGCAGGAATCTTGATTCTCCAGTTCTATTTTTCTTTCTTGAGATTACTTTGGCTATTTGAGGTGTGTTGTGTTTCCATAAACTTGTGAAATTTTTTGTTCTAGTTCTGTGAAAAATGTCATTGGTAATTTGATAGGGTTGCAATGACTCTACAGACTGCTTCAGTATATTAATTTTCACAATATTGATTCTTCCAATCCAAGAACATGATACATCTCTTCATCTGCTTTGTGTCGTCTTTCATCGGTATCTTTTAGTTTTCTGCATACAGGTCTTTTGTCTCCTACAGTTCAGTTCAGTCGCTCAGTCGTGTCCAACTCTTTGCGACCCCATGAATCACAGCACGCCTGGCCTCCCTGTCCATCACCAACTCCCGGAGTTCACTCAGACTCATGTCCATCGAGTCGGTGATGCCATCCAGCCATCTCATTCTCTGTCGTCCCCGTCTCCTCCTGCCCCCAATCCCTCCTAGCATCAGAGTCTTTTCCAGTGAGTCAACTCATCCCATGAGGTGGCTAAAGTATTGGAGTTTCAGTTTTAGCATCAGTCCTTCCAATGAACACCCAGGATTGATCTCCTTTAGAATGGACTGATTGGATATCTTTGCAGTCCAAGGGAGTCTCAAGTCTTCTCCAGCATCACAGTTCAAAAGCATCAATTCTTCAGCGATCAGCTTTCTTCACAGTCCAACTCTCACATCCATACATGACCACTGGAAAAACCATAGCCTTGACTAGATGGACCTTTGTTGGCAAAGCAATGTCTCTGCTTTCTAATATGCTATCTAGGTTGGTCATAACTTTCCTTCCAAGGAGCAAGCTTAGGTAGGTTTATTCTGAGATATTTTATTCTTTTAGTTGTGATGGTGAGTGGGATTTTTTCCTTAATTTTTCCTTCTGATTTTTTGTTATTAGTGTATAGGAATGCAAGGGAATTTTGTGTATTGATTTTGCATCCTGTGACTTTACTAAATTTATTGATTAGCTCTAGTAATTTTCTAATGGTATCTTTAGGGTTTTCTATCACTATGAAAAAAGCTAGTGGTGGTGATGGAATTCCAGTTGAGCTATTTCAAGTCTTGAAAGATGATGCTGTGAAAGTGCTGCACTCAATATGCCAGCAGATTTGGAAAACTCAGCAGTGGCCACAGGACTGGAAGAGGTCAGTCTTCATTCCAATCCCAAAGAAAGGCAATGCCAAAGAATGCTCAAACTACCGCACAATTGCACTCATCTCACACGCTAGTAAAGTCATGCTCAAAATTCTCCAAGCCAGGCTTCAGCAGTATGTAAACCGTGAACTCCCAGATGTTCAAGCAGGTTTTAGAAAAGGCAGAGGCACCAGAGATCAAATTGCCAACATCCGCTGGATCATGGAGAAAGCAAGAGTGTTCCAGAAAAACATCTATTTCTGCTTCATTGACTATGCCAAAGCCTTTGACTGTGTGGATCACAATAAACTGTGGAACATTCTGAAAGAGATGGGAATCCCAGACCACCTGACCTGCCTCTTGAGAAACCTGTATGCAGGTCAGGAAGCAACAGTTAGAACTGGACATGGAACAACAGACTGGTTCCAAATAGGAAAAGGTGTACGTCAAGGTTGTATATTGTCACCTTGCTTATTTAACTTATATGCAGAGTACATCATGAGGAAGGCTGGGCTGGAAGAAGCACAAGCTGGAATCAAGATTGCCGGGAGAAATATCAATCACCTCAGATATGCAGATGACACCACCCTTATGGCAGAAAGTGAAGAGGAACTCAAAAGCCTCTTGATGAAAGTGAAAGAGGAGAGTGAAAAGGTTGGCTTGAAGCTCAACATTCAGAAAACAAAGATCATGGCATCTGGTCCCATCACTTCATGGGAGATAGATGGAAAAACAGTGTCAGACTTTATTTTTTTGGGCTCCAAAATCACTGCAGATGCTGATTGCAGCCATGAAATTAAAAGACGCTTGCTCCTTGGAAGGAAAGTTATGTCCAACTTTGATAGTATATTAAAAAGCAGAGACATTACTTTGCCAACCAAGGTCCGTCTAGTCAAGGCAATGGTTTTTCCCGTGGTCATGTATGGATGTGAGAGTTGGACTGTGAAGAAAGCTGATCGCCGAAGAATTGATGCTTTTGAACTGTGGTGTTGGAGAAGACTCTTGAGAGTCCCTTATACTGCAAGGAGATCCAACCAGTCCATTCTAGAGGAGATCAATCCTGTATGTTCATTGGAGGGACTGATGCTAAAGCTGAAGCTGCAATACTTTGGCCACCTCATGCGACGAGTTGACTCACTGGAAAAGACTCTGATGCTGGGAAAGGTTGGGGGCGGGAGGAGAAGGGGACGATGGAGAATGAGATGGCTGGATGGCATCACCGACTCTGTGGACATGAGTTTGAGTGAACTCCGGGATTTGGTGATGGACAGGGAGGCCTGGCGTGCTGTGATTCATGGGGTCGTGGAGAGTCGGACACGACTGAGCGACTGAACTGAACTGAACTGATGTACAGTATATCATCTGCAAAGAGTGAGAGTTTTACTTCTTCTTTTCCAATATAGATCCATTTTATTTCTTTTTCTTCTCTGATTGCCATGTGTGGACTTCCAAAACTTTGTTGAATAACAGTGGTGAAAGTGCTATTAATTGTAATCATCTTGTGTTGTTCCTGATCTTAGAAGAAATATTTTCAGTTTTTTACCACTGAGAATAATGCTTGCTGTTTTTTACATATTACTTTCTAAAGAACTTTATGAAGTCATTTTAACAGAGAAAAACAAATCAAAGGGAAAATCCATTATCCCACCACCACCACCAAAAAAGAAAAGAAAAACCCTCAACTTTAAGATAATCATTGCATATGTATTATTAGATATTTCAGATATAACAGAAGTATTTGGGAAAGTCCCCAGTTTCAGAAGTTGTTTACTAGTAAGTAAACCCTGATGGATCTTCCCCATCGGCTCCTTCAGATTCCCACTCCATCCCTCTGCAACTTTCTCTGGACCCCTCCCTGAAGGTTGGCTTTTGTGGCTACATCGGTGGCTCCCTGGTTACCTGGTGTCTACTTGGGAACTGTCAGGGGAGGCACTAGCTGAGAGAGAAGGAGGCAGGTGCAAACTACCTGCATGGGACTAAGACATACAAACCACTAGGGAAAACAGATAAGCAACAAGAATATATTGTATTGTAATTACGACTATTAATTGTGATAATTTTTAACAGAGTACAGCATATAAAAGTACCAACACATCATGCTGTACACATGAAATTAATATGAATATGTAAATCAATTATACATCAATAGAAAAGGTAGGGGCAGAGTTTGGGCAATGAAGTGAGGGAAGGCAGAATAGTTGCTAAAGGACTATTGTCCAGCTCCTAAGTATACATCTAAGGGACTGCACCAAGTTAGGCATATTTCCATGTGCTTATTGGCCATTTACACACTTGGATGTGTCTTTCAAATGATTTGCAAATATATGAAACTGTATTTTATCACTGAAATATAGTTATTAAATTGCCATGCATTTTGGATACAATAAATTTATCAAAACAATGTACTGCAAATATTTTTCTAGTATATGGCTTGCTTATGAATATTTTTGATAGGTATTCTAATTTTAATGAAGTTTATCTTTTTTCTCCTCTTTGGGATCTCCTGTTTACTAGAATATGTCTAAAAATCTAGGCCTACATGAAGACATTTTCATATGTTTTCTTTTAGAAGGCACACTTAAGTTTTGTGTCTATTGTTCTGATCCACTTTAAAATTTTTGTGTATGCTGTTAAATAGAGATCAAGTTTAATAGTTTTCTCATGAAATGTTAATATTTCCAAACATCAGGTTCTTAGTTTTTCTTTCTTTCTAGAATTGGCTTATTGCTTGATAAAAAAAACAATTAACTGGATAGATGAGGATCTTTTTCTGAATCTTCTATTTTATCTGTTATTCATTTGTCTGTTTTATAACAAGAAACTCAGTCTTTATTTGAACATTACACTAAGCTTTAAAATCAGTAAGCCCTTTGTGTCACTTAAAGTTCTCCAAGAAGCAAATGCCAAGAAATATTAGACTTGCAAGACATTTATTACTTCCCTGATAGCTCAGTTGGTAAAGAATCTGCCTGCAATGCAGGAGACCCTGGTTCAATTCCTGGGTCAGGAAGATCCGCTGGAGAAGGGATAGGCTACCTACTCCTGTACTCTTGGACTTCCCTTGTGGCTCAGCTGGTAAAGGATCTGACTGGAATGTGGGAGACCTGGGTTCGATCCCTGGGCTGGGAAGGTCCCCTGGTAAGGGAGCAGTTACCCACTCCAGCATTCTGGCCTGGAGAATTCCAGGGACTGTATAGTTCATGGGGTCAAAAAGAGTCGGACACAACTGAGGGACTTGCACTTTCTTTCACTTTCAAGACACTTATTATAAAAAAGTCTATGAAGGCTAAATACGGAGCTGGAAGTCTGTGAGAAAGGCCTTCGGACCTCAATGAAAATCTGACATCTAAGAAAGGAGACAGAGACGGAACATCTCAGGCCACAATGCAGTTCTATAATTCTCATTAATAATGATAGAAAGTCCCTAACCAAAGACTGTCTATCAGGAGATACATGTATAATATATAATGTATAAAATGGTCAGTTCCTGTGTGACCCACCAAGCTAAACTGTTGGCTGAGGACATCTCAGAGTAAGCATGGACTCTGCCTGAACACTATGGTGGATCCAAAGCAGTATAAGCAATAGACAGTGACTGATGCTCCCCACAGCTACTCATCTTGACTGGGAGCTGAGCAGCATCTCTAGAGGTGCAAAAGTCCACCCTCAAAGAAATAAATGATACCCCAAAGTTCTTTCTGATTTATTTATTTACTAGTATTTGTATTTATCGTAATATTCCCTTAATTATTGCTAACAACTATGAAATTTATTATTGTTGTTACTCAAACAAGATAACACAATTTAACAAGTATTTCTTATCCTGCAAATACATCTGATATTCTAAATATACAAGCTGAAAAGGCACTGGAGAAATAGGAAACTTACAGAAAACAGCATCTACTTTAAATCTGTTAATTACCTTATCAGTGAGACAAGGTTTTACAATCAAATGTTGAAATCCTAACCCCTCGATGATGATGATATTAGAAGAAGGGACCATTAGGAGATACTTAAGTCATGAAGATGGAACCCTCACAATTGAGATTAGTGCATCCCAGGGACAGGGGAGCCTGGTGGGCTGCCGTCCATGGGGTCGCACAGAGTCGGACACGACTGAAGTGACTTAGCAGCAGCAGCAGCAAAAGACATTTCACAGAAATCATTAGCCCCTTCTATCAAGTAAGCATACAATGAGAAGGGTGTAGCCCAGAAAAGTGCCCTCACTCATTTATGCTGGTACCCTGATCCTAGACTTCCAACCTTCAGAACTGTGAGAAATAAATTTCTGTTGTTTATAAGTCATTGAGTCTGTGGTATTTTGTTACACTAACCTGACTGCACTGAAACAGGTTTAAATAAGCTCAAGAACCATTGAAAGGAATATAGTTTATAATCATTAGCATATGACTTTTTTCATGATAAATCCCATTAGATGAATAAAACAATATCTAACATATTTCTCCTAACTTAATGTGCAATATTTTCCTTTAAAGTGATAAATAACAAACTCTGAAGTAAGAGCTATATGCTCTTTTTCAAAATATTTTATGTCATTTTATATAATAGCTAATGCAAGTTTTATAATAAAGCAGCCAGCCCCCATACTGGGATTCTAAGGTACATGTGTATTATTTCTACTTTGGCCACCTCATGCGACGAGTTGACTCACTGGAAAAGACTCTGATGCTGGGAAGGATTGGGAGTGGGAGGAGAAGGGGACGACAGAGAATGAGATGGCTGGATGGCATCACCAACTCGATGGAGATGAGTTTGGGTGAACTCCGGGAGTTGGTGATGGACAGGGAGGCCTGACATGCTGTGATTCATGGGGTCGCAGAGAGTCGGACACGACTGAGCGACTGAACTGAATGCCATCTTTGGCAATAAAAGATGGAACTACATATATTCTCTTTAATATTAAATGACCTGGGCTGATGGAGGCTCTCAGAAACAGGTGATACTATGGTACAGATTTTGCAATTTGCCAAGGAAATAAGAAAGGACAAAACTAAAAAGTAAGCTGATAAGAAACATAAAAGGAAAAGATCAGAGAATATGATAGCACTTTAAGCTATCTACTACTTTGTATTTTGTATAAAGACAGTTTATTGAATCCTGTTACCTATACCAGCAATATTATCAACAAGCATGAGAATGCTTCTATAGTATTTGGCACTTCTGTGTTTAGATAGGCAAAGTGTATTTTTAAATTTCTATGATTTATGCTTCATCGCATGTGTACAGAGTAGGAATAACACAGAAGATAGAAGTATAAAAATTTATATTTAAAAAGGTCAGCATATTTGTGCCTTTAATAAACAAGTTACTATTCAGTAAACTGATATGAGGTACAAGAAATACAGGGGACAAATATGAGATGAGGCCAGCAATGAGGAAGTAATAAGACAAGTCTATTGTTCTAAACATAACACAACCTGTGGAAGCAACATGATGATAAACAAAGACTCTTCTTTAAAAATAACAATAAAAACTTGAATTGCTTTATAATATTGCCACTTCAAATTAGAACATGGTTCTCCTCTGGGTTTTAAACAGGGATTTCCTCAGTGCAACTTTGACATCCTTGTTTCTCAAACTGTAAATCAAAGGATTGAGCATGGGCACCACATTAGTATAAAAAACAGAAGAAATTTTTCCCAGGTCCATAGATCCAGGAGAAGAATATTTAAGGTACATGAATGCCGCTGAACCAAAAAAAAGAGAAAGCGCAATCATGTGGGAGCCACAGGTACCAAAGGCTTTCGATCTTCCTTGAGAAGATCTGATGTGAAGAATGCTCGTGAGGATGAAGACGTAAGAGACCAGGATGGTGAGACTGGGTGCTGTGATGTTGATACCCACGACAATGAGGACTACCACCTCATTGACAGAGGTGCTGGTACAGGAGAGCTGCAGGAGTGGGAGGATGTCACACAAGTAATGCTTGATGACATTCAACCTGCAGAAGGTGAGCCCAAGCATGCACCCTGTGTGAGCAGACGCTCCAGCAAACCCCATCACATATGCAGCCAAAGAGAGCACCAAACAGACCTGGTGGGACATGGAGACCTTATACAGCAAGGGAGTACAGATGGCCACATAGCGATCATAGGCCATCGAGGTCAGCATGTAGCACTCAGAGATGACAAAAAAGAGAAAGAAAAAGAGTTGAGTCATGCACCCCACATATGAGATGGTATTCTCCCTGAACACAAAGTTCATCAGCATCTTGGGGGTGAAAACAGAAGAGTAACAGAGATCAATGAAGGACAGGTTGAAGAGGAAATAGTACATGGGGGTGTGGAGGTGAGAATTTAGACCAATAAGAAGGATCAAGCCCAGGTTACCCACCACGGTGACAACATATATGACTAGAAACAGGTGAAAGAGGGGTTGCTGGAGCTCTGGACGGTCTGTTAATCCAGCAAGAATAAATTCAGTCACTAAGGAGTCATTTCTAGTCAGCATTCTGTTCTCAACTTCAGAAATCTGTGAGAACAGAAGAACATTTCATTAGCTGGGAACACAGCTCTGTCCTTACAAAATCACTTTTATATGAGTTTTATTTATGAGACAGCTTCCCAGACTGGCAGAAATCATGTAAGTCCTCCTCTGCTTCATAGTGTCTGGAGACACACACATCTCAACATTTAAATCTCTTTTTTATTAAATTTATTTATTTTTAATTGAAGGATAATTGCTTTACAATATTGCATTGTTATCTACCAAACATCAACATGAATCAGCCATAGGTTTACCCATGCCCCCTCCCATGTCTTTTGCTTTCATGAGTTGTATGGAACAAATCATGGCTCTAACTTTATTTTTACGAAAAGATAGAGGGATGGGGTGGCTGAGGAACAAATCTACCTGTTGACGAGTTTCAGTGGTGGGAATGTATCCCCATCTCTCTAACCTACTCATCTGACCAGTCACTTTTTCATTCCTACTCAAGTTTCCATCACTCTACTAGATATCTCAGTTTCCCTATGATGATCTTCAAGAAAGAGAGAATTCCTATAGAGCAGAGGTCACACCAATATTCTGCTTCCTGGAAGGAAGTTGTTAACAGTCTATAGGTTTTACAGACACTTTACTGCAAGATATTACAAAGTCAATAAGGTATGGAGGAGAACCTTGGTGGCCTAAACTTTATACTTAACCATATGCTCAATGTTTCTACACATTCTCCTCCTCTATTCCATCCTAGAGGAATAGAGGATGAATAAAACAAGGTGGATGTACTTTACCATGTTTTGTAGGAGGGCATGAAAGAGAAATAAATTAATTTGGGTGCTGATTAAATTAGCTGTTAAATTAGTGAAAACAAACAAAGCTGTATTCTTATTATGACATATAAAGTTGTATGATACATGTATTTCAACAAAAAACTTTAGGAGAAAAATATTTTCCTCCTCTGATATTGCTATGCTCTGGATTTGTCACTTGGAACTGCCATAGTCCCCTGCTACCAGAATGAGGACGAGGCCAACTCAGAGGATATGCTCAGAACAATACAAGCAGTCAAGTCGGAGATCCAGACCTTGGGGTTTCTTGCTATTCAATAGAAATGCTTTTCCTCATTTTATAGCCACAGAGATAAAAAGAAACCTGGTTAACTCACATTCCTTCCACTGAGGGAGCTCAGTGCCTAGGAAGCTTCATATGTGTTTCACCTCTACTCTTCTGAAAGAGCTGGCTTTGGAGATATCGACGCTGAGCAGATGCAGTCACAGAATCTTCTCCCTGTGTTGGCAAAAGAGTCAGAGCATTGATACAGCAGCCTGAACGTTACAGAAGTTAGTCTAAGGTTCAGATTAAAGTTGTACCTATAAATCTATTAGGAGACTGTAAAGGGAAACCACAGACTTGGCAGCTACACCACCATTTTATAGATTTCATGGCATTTGCTTAAGGCTTGTAATTTTTTCACACCTGATTAGAAATCCGGGGGTAAGTCTCCCCTAAGACCTTCCCATTGTGATAAGCTCTGCAGGCAAGAAACTGGCGTCTATTTTCACACCGTAATCATGACGGTAAATGTTAGTTTTCCTTCAGGGAACGTACATCCCTTGGGACATAGTAAAAGATCCTCTCTGTTCTTCATAAAAATGAAAATAATTAATGTCACTGAAAATTTCATTAACTGTCATTCAGGTAACATATTAATTTTTGTAAAACTTATAAACACTTCAGTAAAGGTTATTTATTTGCTTTGTAAAATAGATTATCTTTAAATATTTATGAACATTTTATAAACATATAGTAAAAGGATATTTTTATTGCTTTTAGACATTATTGTTTCAGTAAAATGCCATTAGGTATAATTCTAATCCAATATTCCATGAAAATTTAGTTTGGGCTGTTCTGACTCAGTATGTCTTTCCTTTTAATAAATTAAGTCCATAAGAAAATCAGGGGCTTCCCTGGTAGATCAGCTGGTAAAGAATACACCTGGAATCCAGGAGACTCCAGCTCAATTCCTGGGTCAGAAATATCCCCTGGAGAAGGGATAGGCTACCCGCTCCAGTATTCTTGGGCTTCCTTGGTGGCTCAGACAATAACGAATCCAACTGCAATGTGGGAGACCTGAGTTCAGTCCCTGAGTTGAGACAATCCCCTGGAGGAGGGCATGCCAACCTACTCCAATATTCTTGCTTGGAGAATCCCCATGGACAGAGCAGTCTGGAGGGCTACAGTCCATGGAGTCACAAAGAGTCAGATGTGACTGAGTGACTAAGCATAGAGCACATAAGAAAATCACTGTTCAAAGCCTTCTATTTGAAAATGTGACTTTAGAATTCCTAGATATGTATGCTGATTGCAGCCATGAAATTAAAAGACGCTTACTCCTTGGAAGGAAAGTTATGACCAACCTAGATAGCATATTAAAAAGCAGAGACATTACTTTGCCAACAAAGGTCCGTCTTAGTCAAGGCTATGGTTTTTCCAGTGGTCATGTATGGATGTGAGAGTTGGACTGTGAAGAAAGCTGAGCGCCGAAGAATTGATGCTTTTAAAATATGGTGTTGGAGAAGACTCTTGAGAGTCCCTTGGACTGCAAGGAGATCCAACCAGTCCATTCTAAAGGAGATCAATCCTGGGTGTTCATTGGAAGGACTGATGCTAAAGCTGAAACTCCAATGCTTTAGCCACCTCATGCAAAGAGTAGACTCACTGGAAAAGACTCTGACGCTGGGAGGGATTGGGGGCAGGAGGAGAAGGGGACAACAGAGAATGGCTGGATGGCATCACCGACTCAATGAACCTGAGTCTGAGTGAACTCTGGGCGTTGGTGATGGACAGGGAGGCCAGGCGTGCTGTGATTCATGGGGTCGCAAAGAGTTGGACACGACTGAGAGACTGAACTGAACTGAACTGAACTGAGATATGTATTAACTTCTATTTGTGCTTATGAGATTGCAGCTAACATTTATTTGGAAATAAGAATAGATTCACAGGGAGTTGCTAAAATAATGTAGAGTCCCTTGAACTCCACCTAGCTTCCTATCATGATGACACATTACAATTGCTGTGTAAGAGTAAAATGAGGAAATGGACACTGGTTTAGTAATGGTAACAAGACTTCAGGACTGCAGACAGTGAGATTTTAGCAGTTTTATATGCACTGAGTGTTTACATTGTGTGTGTGTACATGTGCGTATATCTATGCAATGTGATCCTTTGTATATACTCATGTAGCAACACCCTGACTGGATACAGAACTGTCTCACTATCTTTAGAAATTCTTATACTACTCTTTTATAGTTACACCCATCCCCTTCCACCTTCATCTTTGTTTGCTCCATCTCCATCTCTTTCATCTCCACCTCCATAGTCAAGTCATTTGGAGGATAAGAAATGAAATCAAACGATATGCAGTCTCTGAGACTGGCTTTTCTCACTAGTCATGATGCCTTTAATGTTCATCCCATTTGTTGCATGTATCAATTCCTTGATGGCTGAGTAGCATTCCGTATTTTACAATTTAAGTTTATTCCACCTTCAGTAGTAATTTAAATATTATATATTTAAATATTTAAATAAAATAAATATTCTTGCATTTATGCAAAAGTAAATCTGTTTTATTTATGGAAAGTGTTTCAGGGGCAGAGGCTAGAAATCACAGTTGAAGCTGGTTCTTCTCTGAATCCTCTTTAAGCCAATCTGAGTCAAGGTTCTCATTCTTCCTTCTCTAAGAATAAAGACTGAGACATCCAGATTTTTAGCAGGTTTTTAATAACTGGTTAAAGACAAAAAGCAAGGAATGCTCTTCCACTACACTTTGTGAGAGTGTACAGCATCATTACCAGTCATAAGCAAGTTAGTCAGGAAAAGGCATTTGGTTACAATAAAATTTCTATTATTCAAATTTATTATCATCCATTCAATCCCAGTACACATGTGATAGTTTCAGAATTGCAAATCAACACCAGTGTGAGAAATACATTTACTGTCTGGAGTACAGTTCTTGTGTACAGTTTTCTTTTCCCCCTTTTCTCCTTACAATGTATAGTCAAATAAGTAGATGACACCATCAAAGAAAGAATTTACAGATACACAAAAGGGAAAGTCTACAATGAATCCTATGATGCTAAAGTCAGAGATAACGTGTTTCTATTAAATATACATTAAGATTCATTGTTATTCAGTCACTAAGTCATATCTGACTCTTTGAAACCCCAAAGACTTGCAGCACACCATAAGAGCCATAGTTTTAGGGGACTGCCACACTTTCCTGGATTTTACCTTCAAAACACCCCAGCAGGTTCTCACAGTGAAGATCTGAGAAAGAACCACCTTGGCCCTCACAGGGGAGGGAAAGAGTAATATTTTTAACAATTACTAGTAACAAACAATACTAATTTGCAGGCAGACGCTTTAACCTCTGAGCCACTAGGGAAGCCCATTAGTAACAAATAGTATAAAAAATTCCACTTAGAATACCCTTTTCTTCAAAGTCTTACTCAGTGCAACTTGGACATCTTTGTTCCTCAAACTGTAGATGAAAGGATTCACCACTGGCCCCACAATGGTGTAAAAAACTGTGGACGCTCTATCTTCATCCAGAGACCCAGCAGGAAAAGGCTTGAGATACATGAATGCTGCTGATCCAAAGAAAAGAGAAACCACAATTATGTGGGAGCTGCAGGTACTGAAGGCTTTGGACCTGCCCTCTGCAGAACGGATGCGAAGGATGTTCAAAAGGATCAAGATGTAAGAAACGGAGATGGTGACACTGGGCACTACGACATTGACACCCACCACAATGAAAATCTCCAACTCATTGATGGAGGTGCTTGTGCAGGAGAGCTGGAGGAGAGGAGGAACGTCACACATGTAGTGATTGATGATGTTTCCATCGCAGAAGGAGAGTCGCAGCATGCACCCAGTATTGGCCATGGAACCCGCAAGCCCCATCGCGTATACACCCACCGTCAGCATGAGGCAGACCTGATGGGACATGGAGACCTTGTAGAGCAGGGGCTTACAGATGGCCACGTATCGGTCATAGGCCATTGATGTCAAAATAAAGCACTCATCAATAACAAAGAAGGAGAAGAAACAGAGCTGAGTCATGCACTCTGTATAAGAGATGATGTTCTGGCTTACAAAACTCATCAGCATTTTAGGGGTAATGACAGAGGAGTAGCAGAGATCAATGAAGGAAAGGTTGAAGAGAAAGTAGTACATGGGAGTGTGCAGGTGAGGGTTCAGACCAATAAGAATAATCAAGCCAATATTCCCCACCACAGTGACCACATAAATAGCTAAGAAAATGAAAAAGAGAGGCAGCTGGAGTTCTGGCTGCTGTGTTAAACCCAGCAGGATAAACTCAGTCACTGAAGATTCGTTCCCTGGGGCCATTCTTCCCTAGGACATACCTGGGGAACAGGACAGAGGGTAACGTTAAAATGAGTACCCCGCTCTCTCCACCCAATCCCACTCTAATGAGACAGACCCAGAATGCGAGAAGGAACCCCAGCCCACCCTTCTGTGTCTTTTTTTTTTCTCCTTTGTGTAAAGGCTGAGGGAATTTTTAGAGACGTGTATTAAAAATCGGGCAAGTTCTACAGGAATAAGATTCAGTAACCCTGTGACCTCATGACAGCAGTATCTCTGCTCCACTTCTGCTCTGACGGTCTACCAGACACACCTAATGATCAGTGGTCATCTCAGCAGAGACAAAGCTGTCATTTCAGGGAATCCTTGGCCTCCACAGGTGAGGTTTGGAAGACGAGTAACAGGACAGATAAAATTCAACACTCACCTTATGAGGACCTCAGTCCTACTGGATTAATTGAGCTCAGAGAAAGAAATTTGTTTTCATCCTTCCCAAATGTCAGATAGAGGACTTCTGCAAGCTCTCAGAAAGGTCCTAATAATGTCTCTCCTTGCTAAATTCAGCACAGAATCAGATCAAAAGTCAGATTTGGATCAGTTTTGGAAGCTTCCAAATGACAAAATCAAGGTCAGCTCACCTTATTAACTCTTCTCCATTATTTGCATGGAAGGGCAAGTGGCTCTGATGAATTTTGAGGGAGAACAACCTAAAACAGTTTTCTGTGGTTTTGTTTTCAGTGAGTTTCAGACTAATGAAGCCAGAGCACAGACCTCAGTAGCTCTGGCTCTGAGACACCACGAGTTACAGGTCATGACTTCTGATGGTGGCTCTGCAGTGTCCTCTCCAGACTAGGGGGTGTAAATAGCATCTGCTGGTGCCCAGGGAGCCACCTGCTAATATTACCCACGGGTTTTTATGAATTGGGAAATCCTAGGAACCTGATTAAAAATTAAAAGACCTATGTTTTCTTAGTGTTTTCCCCAGAGGTCAGACTTTGAGGCAAAAAGAAATTACCTACTTCGCATATTCAGCCTAGTTCATGATAACAACACTGACTTATTGGAAGTATACCATTTTATAGACCTTTTAGTTTCTTATAAAATAGGACACACCCCCAAATAGAAAAGCAGAATCTCCCCTGCATCCAGGTGGTTTCTTTCTAGCATCTATCACTATATGAAATACTATACATTTATCTGTTCCTTGCATGTTCCCACCACACATAAACACACATGTATTTATTCACAAATGTTTCAATCTAAGCTATATTTTTTTCTATTTTCTTCAGAGTTATTTCTGCAGCACCTCAGAGTAATACTTGCACATAATAGGCACCCAATAAATATTTGTATAATAAAAGAATAAAAGAATGAGGATCCCTTTCCCATCTTTCCTGGAACCTATGTTGGACACTACAACAAAATTCTTGCCCTGCAGGCAAAGGCTTATGTAGTGCTGGTGTTTTTCTTTGCAGACCTGAGTGTAAGACAGGAAAGACACCAGTAAGGCATGTAAGGTCACTGATAAACTTTTAGATGTCATCTAAGAGCACTTCAGATCAAAGCTGCTGAATTCAGAGAAAATAATATAATTTCCATCTTCTCTGAATGTCACAAAGAGGATTTCCACAAATTCTCAGAAATGTCTCAATGTCTCTCCCTGACAGCATAGCTCAAAAAACAGATTTGGGTCAATAGAAGAAGCTTTCAAATGCCAAAATCAAGGTCAGCTCACTATCAGAGGCCATTAGGAACCATTCGAGATTTTTATTTCGTCTTTTGACATAGGATTGAAATCATCTAAGTGCAAGCTTAGAAAGATTACTATGGCAATGGCTGGTAGAATGGCCTGGCGTAAGAGAGACTGGAGACAAGGTGACTCACAAGAGGCAATTAAAACAATCAATGAATGATAAAAATGCCCTGAATTAACTGTGCTACTGTGAATAATTCCAAGAAACAAACACATGCGAGCGATACTGAAAGGAAAGTCAGTAGAGCTTCTCACAAATGGAATCGAAATAGACAAAAATCCCAAAATTAGTCTAGGTGCCAGGTTAAACTATGATGCGACTACAAACAGAAAATTCAGAAAGAATAGGAATGTTCATAAACATCATGCTTTCAGTTGTGAACATGATGATCTTGAGTTCCAGCTGGACAAGCAAGTAGAAGTATGGGAACCCACTGCAGTATTTTTGCCTGAAAAATCCCATGAACAGAGAAGCCTGGTGGGTTACATAGTCCATGAGGTCACAAAGAGTTGGACACAACTGAGCAACTAAAAAGAAGTATACCACCCAAATAAGGCTAAATAATGCTCAAGAGGAAGACCATAATCTGATCTGGGGACCATTCCCACAGAGGTTAAAGTCATGGAGTCGGGTGAACTCAATGAGAAAGAATAAAGAGAGCAGAGACACAAGAAAAACACTTGGAAAATCTTTCGTATGGATTACACACAGGATATTAAAACCCATCACTGCAGATGCTGATTGCAGCCATGAAATTAAAAGACTCTTACTCCTTGGAAGGAAAGTTATGACCAACCTTGATAGTATATTAAAAAGCAGAGACATTACTTTGCCAACAAAGGTCCGGCTAGTCAAGGCTATGGTTTTTCCCGTGGTCATGTGTGGATGTAACAGTTGGACTGTGAAGAAAGCTGATCGCTGAAGAATTGATGCTTTTGAACTGTGGTGCTGGTGAAGACTCTTGAGAGTCCCTTGGACTGCAAGGAGATCCAATCAGTCCATTCTAAAGGAGATCAATCCTGGGTGTTCATTGGAAGGACTGATGCTAAAGCTGAAACTCCAATACTTTGGCCACCTCATGCGACGATTTGACTCACTGGAAAAGACTCTGATGCTGGGAGGGATTGGGGGCAGGAGGAGAAGGGGACGACAGAGAATGAGATGGCTGGATGGCATCACCGACTCGATGGATGTGAGTTTGAGTGAACTCCGGGAGTTGGTGATGGACAGGGAGGCCTGGCGTGCTGTGATTCATGCGGTCGCAAAGAGTCAGACATGACTGAGCGACTGAACTGAACTGAACTGAAACTACAGGAAAATGCAAGTTAGTAAGCTTTTGCTTGATACTTCTGAGTAATAATATAAAACCATCAAACTATACTTAGAAATGATAAAAAGACATTGTTATCTGGATAATTTCATCTTAGTTTCAACACCAAACAGTAAAGCAAGCATCCAAGTTTCTGTTACAGTTTTCTAATTTAACTTAGTTGTGATGGTCAATATTTAGGATCAAAAGGCAACTGCCCCAATTCTATTGCAAGGTTTGCCATGTGTCTTCCATTAGTGCGACCATATCTTTTTTAACTAAATAGGTTTTTAATTTACAGTATTATGTCACACTGAGCTAAGCTGCTGCAAATATCCAGAATCATTGGCTAATATATGTTTAAATGTAACTATGTAATAAAAAGAAAATTAAATCTACAAGTGCCAGAAAGGAAATGGGTAGGCAGAATCTAATTCAGCAGATCTGAGGTGGGGTTCTAGATTCTGATTTTTTTAAAAAAGGTATAAAGTCTGGTCTAAATTCATGTTTTTGCATAGGGACATCTGGTCTTTCTAGCACCAACTGTTATAAAGACTGTCATTTCTCCATTGATTGCTTTTGCTCTTTTGTCAAAGATCAGTTGACTATATTGTGTAGGTCTACTTCCAGATTCTTTTAATCCACTGTCTTTTCCTTCAACACCACACTGCCTTGTTGTCTATAGTTTTATAGGGAGTCTTGGGCTTCCCAGGTGGCACTAGTGGTAAAGAACCCGACTGCCAATGCAGGAGACATAACAGACTCAGGTTCATTCCCCGGGTGGGGAAGATCCCCTGTAGGAGGGCATGGCAACCCACTCCAGTATTCTTGCCTGGAAAATTCCATGGACAGAGGAGCTTGGTGGTCCTTGGTCCATAGGGTCCCAAAGAGTCTGACACAGCTGAACTGAATTAACATGCACACACACATAGAATCTTAAAGTTGGACAGTCTCTCTCCTGTAACTTTGCTCTCCTTCAGTACTGTACTTGACAGTCTGGGTCTTTTGCCTTTCTTATAAACTCTAGAATCAGTTCCTTTTTTTATTTCTTGATTTTATTTGGTTGCTCCACATCTTAGTTGCTGCATTGTTGTTGCTTAGTCGCTAAGTTGTGTCCAATTCTTTTGTGACCCCGTGCACTGTACCCCGCCAGGCTCCTCTGTTCATGGGATTTCCCAGGCAAGAGTACTGGAAAGGGTTGCCATTTCCTTCTCCAGAGGATCTTCCCACCCGGGAGCAAACCCACATCACCTGCACTGCAGGCAGATTCTTTACCACCAAGCCACCTTTTGCTCATTTGTTTGTTTGGTAGTTCTTGCTGTCAATTTTGCGGAGAAGGCAACGGCAAGCCACTCTAGTACTCTTGCCTAGAAAATCCCATGGATGGAGGAACCTGGTAGGCTGCAGTCCACGCGGTCGCTACGAGTCAGACATGACTGAGCGAATTCACTTTCCCTTTTCACTTTCACACATTGGAGAAGGAAATGGCAACCCACTCCAGTGTTCTTGCCTGGAGAATCCCAGGGACGGGGGAGCCTGATGGGCTGCCGTCTATGGGGTCACACAGAGTCGGACACGACTGAAGTGACTTAGCAGCAGCAGCTGTCAATTTTGAGGGATTGTCTACAGAGATAATCATATCATCTGAGAACATAGGCAGCCGTATTTCTTTTTTCCCAGGATGTATTTAAAAACCATTTAAAGTTATCATTCCAAGACACAGGCTCAAATATTAATATGTTTGAAAAAATGTACCTTGCATCGTTTGTCCTCAGGAAAATCAAATCAAAATTATAATGAGATACCACTGCATATACACCAGAATGGTTAAAATTAATGAGACTGTCTACACCAAGTGTACATTTGGATGTGGCACTCCTGGAGCTTTCATACACTGCTGTTAGAAGAGAAAAATTGGATAGGTACTTTAGAAAGCAAATGGATACTTTCTAATAAAGCTGCACACACAGGTAGCATCTGATCCAGACATTCCACCACTGTTATACATCCAGAAAAATTAGTGCATGTAAAAAAAAATACTTGTACAAGAATGTTTACTGTGTAAAAATAAATGTGTTGAATGGAGTTAACATCACATCAGAAGAAATGATGAGCTGATGGGTAAGCTTAAAGAAGAGCAATAGAAACTACCCAAAATGAAATCCAGAGAGAAAAAAAGAACAACAAAAATATGAACACAGCATCAGTGAGCCCTAAGACATCAAGCAACCTCGTACGTATGTTAACTGGGGTTTCAGACGACAGGGAGGAGGAGTGGGAGAAAAACAGCTGAAGACGTAACAGCTGAAGACATTCACCTATACAGTGAATACCCCCTGACGACCTAATCTGAGAACAAGTTGACTACATAAGCTGTTTAATAATTGTCATTTCTGGTATTGTTGGGCTAGGTTATTGGATCTACCACCTACTCAAAACCAGCTAAAAATACTGAAAAAAAATATTCTATTTTATGACTGGCTTTTGATCACATAAATTTTGTATTATTTATTAATTGTAAATGCATGTTTTAGGAACTATTTAGGGTCATATTTGATGGTAAAATCAGAAAAGTTGGTATATTCGTTATATGCTGCTGCTGCTAAGTCACTTCACTCATGTCTGACTCTGTGTGACCCCACAAACAGCAGCTCACCAGGCACCCCCGTCCCTGGGGTTCTCCAGGCAGGAACACTGGAGTGGGTTGCCAGTTCCTTCTCCAATGCATGAAAGTGAAAAGTGAAAGTGAAGTCGTGTCCGACTCTTACCAACCCCATGGACTGCAGCCCACCAGGCTCCTCCATCCATGGGATTTTCCAGGCAAGAGTACTGGAGTGGGATGCCATTGTCTTCTCCCATTATATGCTATAGTAATGTAAATTAATCAAAAAACCAAAAACATCTCTTAAATGAAATGTATGATTTTTTATAAAATAAGAAACTCAAATAAAATATATTCATAATTCTAAATAAAAATTTGTACTTGCTTTCAGAATATAATTTTTTTGTATCAGGTTTGTACTTGAAATAGTCATTTGCAATTCTTGATCAACAGTTTTTAATTTCTTTTATAACCATCAATGAGAAACTTTATATATGTAAGAGACAGAATTTAGAAAGATGGAAATGATAACCCTGTATACGGGACAGCAAAAGAGACACAGATGTATAGAACAGTCTTTGGGACTCTGTGGGAGAGGGTGAGGGTGGGATGATTTGGGAGAATGGCATTGAAACATGCATATTATCATATGTGAAATGAATTGCCAGTTCAGGGTCAATGCATGTTACAGGATGCTCGGGGCTGGTGTGCGGGGATGACCCAGTGGGAGGACAAGAAGAGGAAGGAGGTGGGGGCAGTTCAGGAAGGGGAACTCATGTACACCCGGGGCAGATTCATGTCAATGTATGGCAAAACCAACCAATATAATATTGTAAAATAATTAGCCTCCAATAAAAATAATAAAAAAAGAGAAAAAGAGAGAATTTAAATCATTCTTACCACCATTGAAAACTTTGCCATCAAAATCATATTTAAATAACGTGAGTTATTTCATTTTTACTTACAAATTTAATGTGCAACAAATTTAGAACTAATTTAATTTTTTCATTTCCAATATTTCAAAATAACAGGTCTAGTTTTCAGAAGGCTATGCATTCTCAGAGCAATCACACTGCATCTAGTTCACCTGCCATGGAAAGGACAAATTGGCTGGAGACAGATGCAAGTATCTGACATGGGGAGACAGACACTGGGACACTAACTTGGGGATGGAATCCCAAGCATCAGGATTCCCTGCTCAGCCCCCCACCACTGTGAGCTGAGCACCTGGAACAAACACCTCCAGCAGCTCTGTGGAACTCTTGACCACTATAGGCACTGTCCCTTTTGTGTGTGACTGTCATAGCTGGTGACCAGGTGGTGGAGTACCTCTTTGGTTGAGCTGTTGAATAGAGTAGAGAATGCCTCACTTGGCTGACCATTCTTATCGCTGACCAGAGTATGGTATATGCCATCACATCAGACACACTCTATTCTTACCCTTCTGAGAGCATCTATCTAGCATATACTTCAGGCTCTGTTCACCTACGGATTCCACATGAATAAAACAAACTTTCCCCCCCCCCCCAAAAAAAAATAGCATGCATGAAGCATATACAGAAGGACAATAAAGCCATATATGACATTACTTGTGTCTTCAAGAAATTCATCAATTTACAGACATAATACTTCTAAATATCCTAAAGGTATCTTTAAAATGCTTGATATATTGAAATAATTTTTACATCAAATTCTATAGTTATAATTATTTCTAAAGCACTACATTTAAAGCTTTAAGCATTTTAGTTTTATATGAATTGTGGTTTTAATATTTTTAAATGATCATTTTAGACAGGCTGATCTACAGAATATAAAGTCATCCTGCAAAATAAGCCTGCTGATTCACAGACCGGGCCAGGCATTTGCTGACTCATACTTTCAGCAGTGTGTTCTGGGCACTTGGATATCACATTCAGACTGCAAGCCATGCGTCATTCCTGCAACTATATTTTGCCTAGATAAACCAACATACTCCCCAAAAGTGTGTGAAACTGGTAAGCCACAAATATACACCGTCTTTTATTTGGCTGGACAGGGCCAACCACTCATGGAAGTGTGTCTCTCCCCGAACATTCTATTTGCTTGATTCTACTACAACCTCAGCTAAATTTTCCCATGCAGTGAAAATAGGACAACCAGAATACCTAGATTTAGTCTTACCAATTCAGTAACTACAAAGAGAAAAGCCTGTTTAAACAATTTTGGCACGAAAGACTATAGCCAAATAACTGTTCCTGATTAATCAGTCATCAAGGTTAGACTGGATATGTTCTGTGAGAGAGTCAAGTCAGTCCAACACAATCACATAAAATGTGTTCCCTGTTTCAAATTCCAGTCAAAAAACATGGCATACTACACACTCCCTACAGAGGACATTTTTTTTAAAGAGAATTGGATATATAGACACAGAGTATAATAAGCAGCAGGGAAAAATATAAAGACTAATATCCTATTAAAAAATAGATACTACTTCCAGGACTGATGGAACAAAAAGAAAGACTAAGAATCATTACCAAAATTCTAGAATCTCAGAGAAGCTCTACAGGATTGGTGCTTGGATTAATGGAGGGTTTGAAGATGCCCCACAGTTGGTGCCTGGACTTCTGAAATAGAGACTTCACCAAGAGGTTGCAAGGTCTAACATGGAGGGAGACCCTGAAGAAGACCTGACAAGTGCTTGAGCCACTCAAGGGGCAAAAGTCTGGACAATGATGTAAGGGAGCATAGTACCACTGATAAGGGACTGTTGAACAGCTATCTACCGTATCTAAGGGGTGCACCAAGTTAAGCACATTCCCATGGGCTTATTGACCATGTTCCTTTGGGATATGTCTTTCAAATCATTTGAGAATATATGATATGGTCTTTTTATCACTGAGATAAATTTTAATTAAATTGTTACATATCCTAGTTATAATACTTTTATCACATATATGTATTGCAAATATTCTTCCAATTAGGGCCTGCTTCTAAATATTTTCTGATACATAGATGCTCTAATTTAAATGAAACTATTTCTTTTTTCTTTTAGGTTTAGTGTTTTCCAGAATATGTCTTAAGAAATCTGTGCCTACATTAACATATTTTCCATGTTTTCTTCTAGAAGTTTCAAATGACAGTTTTATGTATATAGTTTTGATCCATTTAAAATTAATTTTGTGTATGATGTGAGGTAGAAATCAAAGTTTACTTTTCCTCATGATTAATTAGCATTTTCAGCATCAATTGCTTAGATTTGTCTTTACCTCCAGACTAACACAGTTACTTGGTTAAAAATCAATCAACTACGTAAGTAAGGATCTGTTTCTAAATATTCTGCTGTGTCCCGTGGATTTATTTGTCTATATTTATAACAAAACCAATTTGTCTTGATTACCATATCCTCAAACTAAGTTTTAAAATCAGCTAGTGTTATGTTGAGTTCTCCAAGAAACAGATGCTAAAAAATGATTACACTTCCAAGACATTTACTGTGGTAAGTGTCTGTGAAAGATAAAAGGGGAAGGAGTGGGTGTCAGTGAAAAAGTTTTCAGACCAGGATGAAAGTGTGACACCTACGAAAGGAGAGAGGGAAGAATTTGGTAGAAAAACCTCAGATTACAGTGTGGTTCAAAAAAAAAAATCTCAAATAGTATGATAAGAAGTCCCGAGGCAAAGACTGCCTATCAGAAGAGATCTATATTACAAAGATAATGGCCAGCTCCATTATGACCCACCATGCTAAGTCAATGGTTGAGAACATCTTAGAGGAAACATGGACTCTACCTAAACACTATGTTGGATCCAAGGGAATATCAGTTACAGACAATGATGCGCCCCACAAATGGTTCTACTGAAAAGGAGTTAGCAGCACCTCTCCATGACTGCCAACAAAGGTCCATCTAGTCAAGGCTATGGTTTTTCCCGTGGTCATGTATGGATGTGAAAGTTGGACTGTGAAGAAAGCTGATTGCCGAAGAATTGATGCTTTTGAACTGTGGTGCTGGAGAAGACTCTTGAGAGTCCCTTGGACTGCAAGGAGATCCAACCAGTCCATTCTAGAGATCAATCCTGGGTGTTCATTGGAAGGACTGATGGTAAAGCTGAAACTCCAATACTTTGGCCACCTCATGCGACGATTTGACTCACTGGAAAAGACTCTGATGCTGGGAGGGATTGGGGGCAGGAGGAGAAGGGGATGACAGAGAATGAGATGGCTGGATGGCACCACAGACTCGATGGACATGAGTTTGAGTGAACTCCGGGAGTTGGTGATGGACAGGGAGGCCTGGCGTGCTGTGATTCATGGGGTCGCAAAGAGTCAGACACGACTGAGCGACTGAACTGAACTGAACTGATCCATGACTGCCACATTTCACTCCCGAAAAGAAATTATACCCCAAAGTTCTTTCTGATTTCTTATTATTGTAATTATTATATTATACTATTATTTACAACATTAAATTTATTATTGTTATCCAAACAAGATAATCCAATTAAAAGAATTTTGTGACCTACCACTACATATGATACTCTAAATATATGAATGGGAAAACTATAGGGAGAAACATCTAGGTAAATGTATTTATTATCTCATTGGTGAAACAACATTTAAGTAATTTCAGAAAATGTTGATATAGTTTATTGTACTAATACACATCTTTGATAATACTTCAGTGGATAAGTGAAACATGGCTAAAATGTTTCTCCTAACACTAAAGTGATGATGAAATTTACAGTAAAACCATATGCCTTTTTCAAAATATTTTGTGTCAAGTAGAGAGTAATAAATACAAATTTGATAACAAACTGCCCATCATACTTATTGGGATCCTGAGATACATATGTATTATTCCTCTAATCACCCTCTCTTAATGCTATGTTTGACAATAAATGGCAGAATTATATGTATTCTCTTGAGTACTAAATGCATTTGCCTGATAGAGGTTCTCAGAAGCAGGTGGCAGGGGAAATAGATTTTTTGTTATTTTAAAGAGAACAAGAAAAGCAAGATCAAAGGAAAAGTGTTACAAAAAAATAGAACAAAATGACAACATCTGTGGATCTGTTTCTATATTAAGCTGTTTACGATTTGCAATGAAGACATTTTTTTAAATCCCTCTACCAGTTATGTTCAGCCACTCAGTCGTGTCCAACTCTTTCTGACCCCACGGACTGTAGCATGCCAGGCTTCCCTGTCCATCATCAACTCCCGGGGCTTGCTCAAACGAATGTCCATCGAGTCGGTGATGTCATCCAACCATCTCATCCTCTGTCGTCCCCTTCTCCTCCTACCTTCAATTTTGCCCAGCATCAGGGTCTTTTCTAATGAGTCAGTCCTTCACATCAGGTGGCCAAAGTACTGGAGTTTCAGCTTCAGCATCAGTCCTTTGGATGAATATTCAGGACTGATTTCTTTTAGGACTGACTGGTTTGAATTGCTTGCAATCCAAGGGACTCAAGAGTCTTCTTCTCCAACACCACAGTTCAAAAGCAAAAGTTCTTTGTTGCTCAGCTTTCTTAATACTCCAACTCTCACATCGACACATGACTACGGGAAAAAACCGTAGTTTTGACTAGATGGACCTTTGTCAGCAAAGTAATGCCTGGTTTTTAATATACTGTCTAGGTTGGTCATAGCTTTTCTTCCAAGTAGCAAGCATCTTTTAGTTTCATGGCTTCAGTCACCATCTGCAGTGATTTGGGACCCCAAGAAAATAAAGTCTGTCACTGTTTCCACTGTTTCCCCATCTATTTGTCAAGAAGTGACGGAACCCAAAGCCATGATCTTATTTTTATGAACACTGAGTTCTAATCCAACTTTTCCACTCAACTTTTTCACTTTTATCAAGAGGCTCTTTTGTTCCTCTTCGCTGTCATAAGGGTGGTGTCAATTACATATTTGAGGTTATTGTTATTTCTCCCAGCAATCTTGATTCCAGCTTGTGCTTCATGCAGCCTGGCATTTTGCAAGATGTACTCTGCATGAAGTTAAATAAGCAGGGTGACAATACACAGCCTTGACATACTCCTCTCCCAATTTGGAACCAGTCCATTGTTCCATGTCCAGTTCTAACTATTGTTTCTTGACCTGCAGACAGATTTCTCAGAGGCAGATCAGGTATTCCCATCTCTTGAAGAATTTTCCACAGTTTGTTGTGATTGAAATAGTCGATGGTTTGGGGGTAGTCAATGAAGAAGTAAATGTTTTTCTGGAACTCTCTTACTTTTCCTGTGATCCAATGGATGTTGGCAATATGATCTCTGGTTTCTCTGCCTTTTCTAAATCCAGCTTGAATATCTGGGAGTTCTCAGTTCACATACTGTTGAAGCCCAGCTTGGAGAATTTTGAGCATTACTTTACTAGTGTGTAAGATGAGTGCAATCATGCGGTAGTTTGAACATTCTTTGACATTGTCTTTCTTTGGGATTGGAATGAAAACTGACCTTTTCCAGTCCTGTGGCCACTGCTGAGTTTTCCAAATTTGCTGGCATATTAAGTGCAGCACTTTTAACAGCATCATCTTTTAGGATTTAAAATAGCTCAGCTGGAATTCCATCACCCCCACTAGCTTTGTTCTTAGTGATGTTTCCTAAGGCCCACTTGACTTCACAATCCAGGATGTCTGGCTCTAGGTGAGTGATCACACCATCATGATTATCTGGGTCGTGAAGATCTTTTTTGTACAGTTCTTCTGTGTATTCTTGCAACCTCTTCTTGATATCTTCTGTTTTTGTTAGGTCCATACCATTTCTGTTCTTTATTGAGCCCATCTTTGTATGAAATGTTCCCTAGATATCTCTAATTTTCTTGAAGAGATCTCTAGTCTTTCCCATTCTATTGTTTTCCTATATTTCTTTGCATTGATCACTGAGGAAGGCCTTCCGACTATACCAGTAACAATATTGTTTCATAAGATAAATATTCTGCAGTCTTTGGCACTTTTGTGTCTAGATCAGCAAACTCTAATTTTATCTTTATGTATTTAAGAAACACCACACCTGTTCAATTTGGAATAGCCCAAAAGTCAAAGATAGTTTGAAAAAAATCAACTTATATTTTCCTTTTATAAAGAACCCATTAGTTGTTTCCAAAAACTGTTACAAGTTACAAGAGATATGTAGGAAAAAATGAGACAAGAACAGCTACAAGAGAAATGATGACAAGTCTATTATACCACACATAATATAATTCGTAGAGGTAATGCAATTTTTTTGAAAAACTCTCATCATGATAGATAATAAAAATTAAGTACAAAATTGAATGTCTTTACATTATTTTTGTTACTAATTAGAACATATTTCTCCTCTGGATTTTAAATACAGATCTCCTCAGTGCAACTTTGACATCCTTGTTTCTCAAACTGTAAATCAAAGGATTGAGCATGGGCACCACATTAGTATAAAAAACAGAAGAAATTTTTCCCTGCTCCATAGATCCAGGAGAAGAATATTTAAGGTACATGAATGCCGCTGAACCAAAAAAAAGAGAAAGCGCAATCATGTGGGAGCCACAGGTACCGAAGGCTTTTGATCTTCCTTGAGAAGATCTGATGTGAAGAATGCTCGTGAGGATGAAGACGTAAGAGACCAGGATGGTGAGACTGGGTGCTGTGATGTTGATGCCCACGACAATGAGGACTACCACCTCATTGACAGAGGTGCTGGTACAGGAGAGCTGCAGGAGTGGGAGGATGTCACACAAGTAATGCTTGATGACATTCAACCTGCAGAAGGTGAGCCCAAGCATGCACCCTGTGTGAGCAGACGCTCCAGCAAACCCCATCACATATGCAGCCAAAGAGAGCACCAAACAGACCTGGTGGGACATGGAGACCTTATACAGCAAGGGAGTACAGATGGCCACATAGCGATCATAGGCCATCGAGGTCAGCATGTAGCACTCAGAGATGACAAAAAAGAGAAAGAAAAACAGCTGAGTCATGCACCCCACATACGAGATGGTATTCTCCCTGAACACAAAGTTCATCAGCATCTTGGGGGTGAAAACAGAAGAGTAACAGAGATCAATGAAGGACAGGTTGAAGAGGAAATAGTACATGGGGGTGTGGAGGTGAGAATTTAGACCAATAAGAAGAATCAAGCCCAGGTTACCCACCACGGTGACAACATATATGATTAGAAACAGGTGAAAGAGGGGTTGCTGGAGCTCTGGACGGTCTGTTAATCCAGCAAGAATAAATTCAGTCACTAAGGAGTCATTTCTAGTCAGCATTTTATTCTCAACTTCAGAAATCTGTGAGAATAGAAGAAAATTTCATTAGTAGGGAACACAGCTCTGTCCTTCACAAACCCACTTTTACATGAGCTTTATTTATGAGAAAGAATCTCAGTCTGACAGAAATCATGTAAACACTTCTTTGCCTTATAGTGTCTTGAAGGTACACACTTCTCAACATTTAGATCACTGTCTTTTGAATGAACTGCATGTGACAAACAACTGCTCTATCTTCACTAGAAAATAGCGGGATACAGTAGCTGAGGAACGAGCTTACGTGCTGATGGGCTTCAGCAGTGGGAAGGTATCCCCAGTTCTCCCCATATTCATCTGATTTACCACTTCCTACTTCCTACATCCTTTCAGTAGGATGATGTTTCCATCACTCCATAGTGCAGGTTCCTTCAAGAAGGGATTCCTACAGGGAAGAGACTATACAGATATTCTGCAACCAGGAAGTCCCTCATAGTCTCTAAAGTTTCAGATACTTTAAGAATCCAGGAAGTCAATAATTGACAACAGATATTGAGGTGAACCATGATATCTGAAATTTTATACTTAACCATACATTTCAGAGTTTCCACACACTGCCCTCCTCTGTTCTATCCTAGTTGCCCGGAGAATGAATAAAGGAATTTGAATGTGCTCTCCTAGATTTTGTAGGATGGCAAGAATGAGAAAATAATCAATTTGAGTGCTGATTAAGTTAGTTGTTAAGTTTCTGAAAACATTTCAAGCTGTATACTTATTAGCAAAGGATACCTTGTTATATCTCAGTGAAAAGGATAACTGTTTGACACATTTTGTTATAACTAAATCAGGCTACTGTGACCATTATGTAGATAGGAGAAAGGAAGGTAATGAGTTAGTTTTGCAATGTAAGAATAAGTTCAGTATCTCTACACTCATTCTCTGCCTCTATTTATACTGGTTGTATTAAAGATGAAAGAATGACCTTTAACTCTAGCTTGGTACCTTGCCATAAACTTTACTGTAATGTTGACTTCATGTAATATAAACTTAGAGGGAGTGTTTTTGTTACCTGCATCACCTAAATAAGAGTTCTTAACATTTTCATAGAAAACACGTTTTAATGACTCTCTAAGGTCTTCATCAAGACTAATCTGAAAAATGTCAACTTATTATGTCAACTTTCCTATGTGTATAACTGTTGCTGTTCAGTAACCAAGGTGTGTCTGACTCTTTGTGTACAGTACATCTCAATTAAACAAAAAATTTAGGGAAAAAAACAAATCTCTTATTGCTATGTTCTGGATTTGTCACTTGAAATTGCTATAATTCTCTTGCTACCAGAAAGAAGATAAAGCCAACACAGAGGGTATGCTGAGAACAACAAAGGCAGTAGAGTTAGACACCCTGACTTTGGACTTTTGGGTTATTCAATATAAATACTTTCCTTATTTTTGGAAACAGAGGAATTTAGCAAAATACAGAAACTTGGTTAACTCACTCTCCATCCATTGACAGAACTCAGTCCTGACCCTTTGTGAGTGTTTCACCTCCAATGTCTTGGAAGAAGAACTGGCCTAGGAGATATCAAAGCCGAGCAGATGTACCCACAGAATCTTCTTCCTTCACAGGCAGAGAATCATAGCATAAATCTCACAGTCTCAATGTTCCAAGGGTCAGTCTATGATTTAGATCAAACTTGTAGCTATAAATTTACCAAGAGATTTTGAAAGGAAACCACAGGCAGACATCTGAACCACCATGTCATAAAGCACATAGCATTTGCTTAAGGTTTATCATTCTTTTGAACCTGATTAGAAATCCAGGTACAGGTGCCCCCAAGGACCTTCCCATCGTGATAAACTCTGCAGGGAAGAAATCAGTGTGTATGTTTACACACTAACTGTGACAGTAAATGTTAATTTCCCACCACAGATTATACATTCCCCAGAGCATAAAAGAAATGATTCTCTGCCCTCCCTTATAAAGATGCAAATAATTAATGTCATTGAAAATTCGCTAATTATAATTCTAGGCAACAATAGTTTTAAGAATTTTAGTTCATAAAGATATACAAACATTTAAGAAAAGATTATTTACTACGGCCCTTTACAAACTCCCTGGTGGCTCAGCTGGTAAAGAATTTGCCTGCAATGTGGGAGACCTGGGTTCGATCCCTGGGTTGGGAAGATTCCCTGGAGAAGGGAAGGGCTACCCACTCCAGAATTCTGGCCTACAGAATTCTATGGAATGTATAGTCCATGGGGTTGCAAAGAGTCGGACATGACTGAGCCACTTTCACTTACAATAATTGAGTCTCTTTAAATAATCAGCTTATGAAAATTTTACAGACATAAACCAAAGAATTTTTTAATTGATTTCAGAGGTTATTGTTTAATAAAGCACTATTTACTATTAGAATAATCCCATGGAAATTTACTTTAAGATATTCTGACTCAATATGTGTTTGATAGATTAAAATTTAATCTATGAGAAAAATCCCTGTAAATAAGCCTCATTATAAAGAAGTATGACTAAAATTCCCATGTACGTATTAGCTTACAGTTACACTTGAGAGACCATGGAGAAGGAAATGGCAACCCACTCCAGTGTTCTTGCCTGGAGAATCCAATGGGCCGAGGAGCCTGGTGAGCTACAATCCATGGGGTCACAGAGTTGGACTCGACTGAGTGACTAATACACACACACACACACACACACACGCTGTGAAAAGAAATCTAAATTTTTATTTAGAAATTATTGAGTCCCACAAAATTTCAAAAATATTGGATAGATTTCCTTGAAATCCACCCAACTTCCTACCACAGCAACTGTAGCATAAAAGGAAAACTATAGACTCTATTTAGCTTTGAGAAATTTTATATGCAGTACATGTTTCGGTCTGACCCATGTGATTTGATCACTTTTACAGATTCATGTAGCTGCCACCACAATCATACACAGAACTCGTTTACTAACATAAAGGAACTCCCTTGTACTACCCCTTTACAGTCACACCTATCCCCTCCCACCTTCATCTCTGTCTTCTAAAAATCACTAACTTACTTGTTCTTCATCTCTATAGTTGGGTTGTTAAGACAACAAGTGAAACTATACAATATGTAACTTCTGATATTGGCCTTTTCCCCTAAGCATGAGGCTCTTAAGCCCATCCTAGTTGTATCAACAGCCTGTCCTTTTATTGCTGAGTGGTATTCCATTTTATACAACCCACATTTATTCAAACTTCTGTAGTAAGTTAAAAATTACTGCTGCTGCTGCTGCTAAGTCACTTCAGTCGTGTCCGACTCTGTGTGACCCCATAGATGGAAGCCCACCAGGCTCCCCCTTCCCTGACTAGGTTCTTGTTAAAGCAAAGCTAAATCTGTTTTATTTATGGAAAGTTTTTCAGGGGCAGGAGATATAAGACGTTCAGACTGGTTCTACTTGTAATATTCTTTTTTTAATCAGTTTTATGGTGGCATGATTTAGATACAATAACACGTTCTCATTTTAAGAAGACAGTTCAACAACTTTCAAAAGAATATGGTTCCATTAAGGACCACATGGTCAAGATCTAGAGCATTTCCATCACCCCCAAAAGTTCCCTTATCCCCCTTAACAATCCATCCCCTGTCACTTTTTAATCATGAAAGAATGTTGAAATTTCTCAAATGTTTTTCCTGCAGCTATTGAAATATTATATGATTTTTAGCTTTCATTCTATTAATCTGGTATAGCACATTTATTGATTAGTGTTCACTCTTGCATTCCATAGTTAAATCCCACTTAATTACAGTGCATGATTTATTAATGTGCTATTGAACTTGCCTATCAGAATTCTGTTGAGAATTTTTGCATCTATATTCACCAGAGACATCGGCTCGTAGTTATCTTTTCTTATAGTGTCTTTACCTGATGTTGGTGAGAGGGTAATTTTGGTTGTAAAACGGTTTTGAGAGTGTTCTCTTTCTTCCACTTGGGAAAAGTTTGAGCAGTTTTGGCATTTATTCTTATTTAAACGTTTGACAGGATTCTCCAGTAATACCATCTAGTTTCTGGTCCTGGGGTTTTCTTTGTTGGGGGGTTTCTGATTGAAAGGTTGTTGCGGAATGACACAAAGACACCAGGATCTTGGGTTCTGGAGGAGAAGAATTCAATCCGGGGCCAGAGATGAGGCTTGATTGCTCAGAGCTTTTGTGTAATAAAGTTTTATTAAAGTATAAAGGAGATAGAGAAAGCTTCTGACATAGACATCAGAAGGGGACAGAAAGAGTACCCAACTGCTAGTCTTCAGCTGGATGTTATATAGTGACTAGCAGTCTGTTAATGAAATAAAGGAATGTCTTAAAACTCAGAATGACACAAGGCCCCTCACCCATAAGATGCATTTTGGGATAATCTTGACACCAGACAATTCATCCTGGGCCATAAAATGATTAACTTGAATTTTGTAGGAGAGCAGATTACCATACAAATAGTTTCATTTACACAGATTAGGGCAACAATATCTGAGTATAACATACTAGTTTGTCAAGTAGGTTCTGAGCCATTTGGAAAACCAACTTGAAGACAGAGTTTGGGGTAAATGCGTAGTACATTAACATAGCTTCAGACCAACATTTCCATAAGAAAAATGCATTGGTTAACTCAAGGTTTAAGAATAGTTAACTTCAGGTGAAACCAGGTGTCATTATGGCAACACAGTATTTTAAGAGAAACTTCCTTTTAAATTTGTATAGAGAAGAAAAAAATATTGCTAGTTTGTTTCCTCCTGCCACTTAAGAGAGATAAAAATGTCTGACACTTGCAGGCTATTTCCTCTGTTTGGAGACCCCTGGCCTTCCTGCCTGTTACTCTCTCATGATTGTTGATTCAATCTGCTTACTTGTTATTGATCTGTTTAGATTTTTTTTTGTTTCTTCATAATTCAGTCTTGGTGGACTCTTTCTAAGAATTTATCCATGTCTTCTAGGCTATTCAATTTGTTTAACTGTAACTGTTCATAATAATCCGATCCTTTGTATTACTGTGGTATCAGCTGTAATGTTTCCTCTTCATGATGGTATTACCACCTCTGTCTCATTACAATTGTTGAGTTAAAGTTTACTTTGTCTGATATCAGCATGGTTACTGCTGTTGTTTTCTGGTTTCCACTTGCATTCCCATCCACTTGCATCTCATCCCCTCACTTTCAGTCTGTGTGTGTCCTTAAAGCTGAAGTAAGTCTCTTGTGGAAAGCACATAATTGGGTCTGCTTTTTTTGTTCTGTTTTAATCCATCCAGCAACTCTACTTCTTTTGATTGGAGAATTTAAATCACTTACACTTAAAATAATGATTGACAAGTAAGGAATAAAGCCCTCCTAATTGTTCTCTGGCTGTTTTGTAACACCCTTGTCCTTTTCTTTCTCTCTTGCTATCTTCTTTTATGATTTCATGATTTTCTATAATGGTATGTTTCTATTCCCTTCTCTTTATTCTTTTGCATTAATGCAGGCTTTTGTTTTGTGATTACCATGAGACTTACATAAGATACCCTACAGATACAACTCTTAAGGTGATAGCACTTTGATAACACACAGAAACACTATGATGTTACTCCTTTCCCACATTTTATGTTTTGATGTCACAATTTACCTCTTTGTATATTGTGTACCCATTAGCAAGTTACTGTAGTTATAGCTATTGTTAAATAGTTCTGTCCTTTAACCTTTACTAGAGTTGACTGGTTAACACATCACCATCTTACAGTATGTATTCTGGATTTGACTTTATACTTGCCAGTGTGTTATATACTCTCTTATGTTTCATGTTACTAATTAGTGTCCTTTTGTTTCAGCTTGAAGAACTCCTTTCAATAACTCTTATAAAGTCAAGTGCTAATTAATTCTTTCAGTTGTTCTTTGGGAAAGTCTTTATGTCACCTTCATTTTTGAAAGATAACTTTGCTGGGTAAAGTATTCTTGATTGGCAAGGCATTTCTTCTTTCAACACTTTGAATATATTGTCTCACTCTATCCTAGGCTGCATGGCAATCCACTCCAGTACTCTTGCCTGGAAAATCCCATGGATGGAAGAGCCTGGTAGGCTGCAGTCCATGGGGTCGCGAAGAGTCAGACACGACTGAGCAATTTCACTTTCACTTTTCACTTGCATGCACTGGAGAAGGAAATGGCAACCCACTCCAGTGTTCTTGCCTGGAGAATCCCAGGGACGGGCGACCCCGGTGGGCTGCCGTCTATGGGGTCGCACAGAGTCGGACACGACTGAAGTGACTTAGCAGCAGCAGCATCCTAGGTTGCAAGGTTTCTCCTGAGAAATCTCCTGGCAGCCTAATGAGGACTCCTTTGTTTTTCCTCTGGATTTTCTTAAATTCTTTGATTTCAGACTGCTTAATTATGTGTCTTAGAGAAGACCATTTTGAGTTAAAATATTGGGGTGACCTATTAACTTTATAAGTTGGATGTCCAAATATCTTCCCATGTTTGAGAAGTTCTTAGCGATTATTCCTTTAAGAAAGCTTTCCATTCTCCATTCTTCTCCCTCTGGGACTCTAATACTGTCTACAATATTCCTCTTGATGGAATCCCACGTTTCACATAAATTTTCTTCACTCTTTTTCATTTTCTTCCTTTGCTCTCTACTTACTGCATAATTTCAAATTTCCTATCTTCTACCTCACAGACTCATCCTTCTGCTTGATCTAATCTGCTGCTGCTCTTATCACATTTTTTCACTTCATTCACTGCATTATTAAGCTCCAGGATTTCTTTTTCTTTCTTATGATTTCTATCAGTATCTCTTTATTAAGCTTATCATTTTGTTTTCTGTTTTCATGATTTCACTGTACCGTCTTTCTCTGTTTTCCTGTAGCTCACTGAGCTTCCTTAAAATACCTATTTTGAATTCTTCATCAGGCAAATCACATATCTCCATTTCCTTGGACTCTGTCTCTAGAAAATTACTGTGACCTTTGTTGATGTCATGTTACACTGATTTTTCAAATTCCTTTAATATTTTTTAATACCTTCAAAATTGATCAGTCACATCCCTCTGGTCCTTCTGACTAGCTTCAGGAGAGAATCACCTTCTGGCAGTCCTGCTAGTAAGTCTGAAGCTTTCTCAGATCTTTTTTACATGATACCTGCTCTACATTTCTCATTTCAATTTACAACAGAACTCTTAAGCTTATATGCTTTCTTTCAACCCTGCAAAGCTAGTTTACTTGCTGATAGCTTCCTCTGTGCTTTCCCTAGGGTGGTGGTGCATGCTCAAGTCTGTGCTTTTCCCCAGGCCTGCAGAGCTGGTCTTATAATTAGTCAAAGACAGGATATGCCCCACTATTAACTTTCTGTGAAAATGCACATCATCACTTGTGTGTGTGTGCACTATGTTAACAACAAAATGTGCAGAATCACACTTTAGGAGATATCTTACACTGCAAGATGTGGGAAGATGCAGACAAGAGGCTCTCAAGACCTTGACTGGGCTCCCAGTAAATGGTCTCTCCATGGGCAGAATGCTCCACTGCCTGTTACAGTTCTCCCTTAGCAATAGGTCTAGAATGGTCAGCTCAAAACAGTGACACACCAGGCTGCATGAAAACAAATTGGCAGCAAGCACATTAAGGTCAAAAAACACTCAAGCTCATCTAGCACCCAGTGACCTTTTCCACCGGAACAAAACTCCCTGTTGTCACCACTCCCACCAAGTGAGCAGTGGCACTGGTGAACAAGGAGCTTTCAGAGAGCAAAAGGTGTCCCCAAGGCCCACCACCCTCCCTTCTCCATGCTGGGAGACAGAACTGTGGCTTTGGCTCAATGGCCTTGTTTCTTAAATTTTCTTTCCTGGGATTTCTTTTTTTTTTTTATTGGAGGCAAATTACCTTACATTAATATATTGGTTGGTTTTGCCATACATTGACACGAATCCTTATAACTAATTTTTTTTAATCTATTTATAATGAAATAGCAGAAAGAGTATTTTCACAGTGCTAGCACCTACATGGCCAGGGTGTGTTGGGGGGATGGGGGTAGGGCTTTCTAAATATTTAGTACCAAAGGTATCATTCCAAATCAAAGTTATTCTCTGGAGTTAAAATCAAATCAAAGTTATTCTCTGGAGCTGAAAAAAAAAAGAAACATAAGAAAAGTAAGAGGACAGATTTTGCAGGTTAGTTACAAAGAGGAAAGACTCCAAAAACAGGGTGGAGTTGGGGTCTGCCAGGTACCTGTAAAAGCAAGGACCACTGCCACTTTATGGGGTGCCCATGAGATGCTCATGAGGACCCTGCCTAGTAATGTGCTGGGGCTCAGCAGCTATCATTCTTACCTTCACCTATTCAACAACAAGCGCTCCATATTTAGCCCCTTTCCAGGCATGGCTGGGGATGGTATCTGTGTGTCTGTGGGGCATGCCAGGGACTCTTCATGGCAGGGACATCATCTATCTAGACCAGGTGTGATCGTGTGCAAAGCCTAATGTATCCACTCCTCACAACATGCTGGCCAGAGCCTTGAGGGAGGAGTCGGCCAGGTTTCATTTGGCCTGGACAGGGAAACCCCTTAAGGAGCCCCTGCCCCCTTGTCAATGACCAGTCCTATTGTACTTCCCAA